>NC_080377.1:99298421-99444573 GCF_014773155.1 Arachis stenosperma
GGGTGGTAAAAGCGTTGCTTTTTCGTTTTTCCATAACCATTTATGGCATCCAAGGCCGGAGAAACCTCTAGAAAGAGGAAAGGGAAGGCAAAAGCTTCCACCTCGAGTCATGGAGATGGATAGATTCATCTCAAGGGTGCATCAAGACCACTTCTATGAAGTGTGGCCTTGAAGAAGGTGATCCCCGAGGTCCCCTTTTCACTCAAAAAGGGTGAATATCCGGAGATCCGACATGAGATCCGA
Organism: Arachis stenosperma; assembly: GCF_014773155.1. Classification (NCBI taxonomy): domain Eukaryota; kingdom Viridiplantae; phylum Streptophyta; class Magnoliopsida; order Fabales; family Fabaceae; genus Arachis; species Arachis stenosperma. The sequence goes on from NC_080377.1 coordinate 99,298,665, forward strand.
AGAAGAGGTTGGGAAGTCTTACCAACCCATTCAACAAGTCGGAATCTTAATGGTTCAAGAGTTCTATGCCAATGCATGGATCACCAAGAACCATGATCAAAGTGTGAACCCGGATCCAAAGAATTATCTTACTATGGTTCGGGAAAAATACTTGGATTTTAGTCCGGAAAGTGTAAGGTTGGCATTCAATTTGCCCATGATGCAAGGAGATGAACATCCTTACACTAGAAGGGTCAACTTTGATCAAAGGTTGGACCAAGTCCTCACAGTCATATGTGAAGAGGGCGCCCAATGGAAGAGAGATTCAAGAGGGAAGCCGGTTCAATTGAGAAGGCATGACCTCAAACCCGTGGCTAGAGAATGGTTGGAGTTTATCCAACGCTCAATTATTCCCACTAGCAACCGGTCCAAAGTTACTCTAGACCGGGCCATCATGATTCATAGCATCATGATTGGAGAAGAAGTGGAAGTTCATGAGGTTATAGCCCAAGAACTCTATAAGGTGGCGGACAAGTCCTCTACCTTGGCAAGGTTAGCCTTTCCTCATCTCATTTGTCACCTCTGTTATTCAGTTGGAGTTGACATAGAGGGAGACATCCCCATTGATGAGGATAAGCCCATCACTAAGAAAAGGATGGAGCACACAAGAGACCCCACTCATCATGAGATCCCTGAGATCCCTCAAGGGATGCACTTTCCTCCACAAAACTATTGGGAGCAACTGAACACCTCCCTAGGAGAATTGAGTTCCAACATGGGACAATTAAGGGTGGAGCATCAAGAACACTCCATCATCCTCCATGAAATTAGAGAAGATCAAAGGATCATGAGAGAGGAGCAACAAAGACAAGGAAGAGACATTGAGGAGCTCAAGCACTCCATAGGATCTTCAAGAGGAAGACAGAGCCGCCATCACTAAGGTGGACCCGTTCTTTAATTTCCTTGTTCTTTATTTTCTGTTTTTCGAATTTTAATGCTTATGTTTGTCCATGTTTGTGTCTTGTGATCATTAGTGTCTTAGTGTCTATGCCTTAAAGTTATGAATATCCTATGAATCCATCACCTTTCTTAAATAAACATTGTTTTTAATTGAAAAAGATAAGAATTGCATGAATTTTGAATTTTATAGCAGTTTAATTATTTTGATGTGGTGGCATTACTTTTGTCTTCTGAATGTATGCTTAAACAGTGCATATGTCTTTTGAATTTGTGGTTCATGAATGTTTGCTCTTGAAAGAATGATGAAAAAGGAGACATGTTACTGAGGATCTGAAAAATCATAAAAATGATTCTTGAAGCAAGAAAAAGCAGTGAATACAAAAAAAAAAGAGAGAGAAAGCAAGCGAAAAAAAAAAACCGAAAAAAAAAGAAAGAGAAAAAGAAAGAAAAAGAAAGAATAAAGCTGTGATCCAAGGCAAAAAGAGTGTGCTTAAGAACCCTGGACACCTCTAATTGGGGACTCTAGCAAAGCTGAGTCACAATCTGAAAAGGTTCACCCAATTATGTGTCTGTGGCATGTATGTATCCGGTGGTAATACTGGAAGACAGAGTGCTTTGGGCCACGGCCAAGACTCATAAAGTAGCTGTGTTCAAGAATCATCATACTTAACTAGGAGAATCAATAACACTATCTGGATTCTGAGTTCCTAAAGAAGCCAATCATTCTGAATTTCAAAGGATAGAGTGAGATGCCAAAACTGTTCAGAGGCAAAAAGCTAAAAGCCCGCTCATCTAATTAATACTGATCTTCATAGATGTTTTTGGAGTTCATTGCATATTCTCTTCTTTTTATCTTAATGATCTTCAGTTGCTTGAGGACAAGCAACAATTTAAGTTTGGTGTTGTGATGAGCGGATAATTTGTACCCTTTTTGGCATTGTTTTAGTATGTTTTTAGTAGTTTTAGTTGAGTTCTTAGTATATTTTATTAGTTTTTAGTTAAAATTCACTTTCTGAACTTTACTATGAGTTTGTGTGTTTTTCTGTGATTTCAGGTATTTTCTGGCTGAAATTGAGGGACCTGAGCAAAAATCTGATCCAGAGACTGAAAAGGACTGCAGATGCTGTTGGATTCTGACCTCCCTGCATTCGAAGTGGATTTTCTGGAGCTACAGAAGCCCAATTGGCGCGCTCTCAACGGCGTTGGAAAGTAGACATCCTGGGCTTTCCATCAATATATGATAGTCCATACTTTGCCCAAGATTTGATGGCCCAAACCGGCGTTCAAAGTCACCCTCAGAAATTCCAGCGTTAAACGCCGGAACTGGCACCTAAATGGGAGTTAAACGCCCAAACTGGCATAAAAGCTGGCGTTTAACTCCAAGAAGAGTCTCTACACGAAATTGCTTCATTGCTCAGCCCAAGCACACACCAAGTGGGCCGGAAGTGGATTTTATGTCATTTACTCATCTCTGTACACCCTAGGCTACTAGTTTTCTATAAGTAGGACCTTTTGCTATTGTATTAGAGAGCTTTTTCGATCATGTTTTTATGATTGAACTCACTTTGGGAGGCTGGCCATTCGGCCATGCCTAGACCTTGTTCTTATGTATTTTTAACGGTGGAGTTTCTACACACCATAGATTAAGGTGTGGAGCTCTGCTGTACCTCGAGTATTAATGCAATTACTATTGTTCTTCTATTCAATTCCGCTTGTTCTTTGTCCAAGATATCACTTGTTCTTCAACTTGATGAATGTGATGATCCGTGACACTCATCATCATTCTCACCTATGAACAAGGTGACTGACAACCACTTTTGTTCTACAAGCAACCAAGGCTCTAGTGAATATCTTTTGGATTCCTGATACACGATGCATGGTTGATCGCCTGACAACCGAGTGCTCGCCTGACAAACGAGCCAGCCATTCCGTGAGATCAGAGTCTTCGTGGTATAGGCGAGAACTGATGGCGGCATTCAAGAGAATCCGGAAGGCCTAACCTTGTCTGTGGTATTCTGAGTAGGATTCAATGATTGAATGACTGTGACGTGCTTCAAACTCCTAGCAGGCGGGGCGTTAGTGACAGACGCAAAAGAATCACTGGATTCTATTCCGGTCTGACCGAGAACCGACAGCTGATTAGCCATATGCTGTGACAGAGCATAGGAACGTTTTCACTGAGAGGATGGGAGGTAGCCACTGACAACGGTGAAACCCTACATGAGCTTGCCATGGAAAGGAGTAAGAAAGATTGGGTGAAGACAGTAGGAAAGCAGAGAGACGGAAGGGAAGGCATCTTCATACGCTTATCTGAAGTTCCTACCAATGAATTACATAAGTACCTCTATCTTTATCTTTATGCTTTATTCGTATATCACTATACCCATTTGAGTCTGCCTGACTAAGATTTACAAGGTGACCATAGCTTGCTTCATACCAACAATCTCCGTGGGATCGACCCTTACTCACGTAAGGTATTACTTGGACGACCCAGTGCACTTGCTGGTTAGTTGTGCAAAGTTGTGTAGTGATCACAATTTCGCGCACCACTCACCAAGGGTATGGGAGGTTGTGCACACTCTTCTATAATTTCAACTCCATGTCCAATGGAAGAGGATTCCATTGTAGAGAGAAATTCATCCATGATTGAATCCATCTCTTGATAAGCCTCTTCTAAGTCTCCAACGATGATATGCCTTGGAGGTTGCGCACCCTCCTCAACATCAATATCAAGCTTCTTGGAAGTGCTCCATGATGCTACATTCCCTTGGACTTTCAACATCTCCTGAATCTTCAACCACTTCTTCCTTTTCTTCAATGATCATAGGCTCCTCCAATTGTTCCAACACAAAACTTGGTTCTTCCTTCTCCACCGGATTTTTCAATTTTTCCTTCATACTTTGTTCTTCTTTTGACTTTTCACATGGGGCTATGGAAACAAATTGAGTATTCAAACATTGGTGGGCTAAAGTGTGCACCACCTTAGTCAAGTTGGTCACAAACTCAAGTGTATCCCGCTTCATGGCTTCTTATCCTTGGAGTAACAAAGTGAGAGGATCGTCTATTGGGGCTTGGGATGAATAGGAAGGTTCATCATTTTGGAGAGAGGGTTCGTAATAGGAAGGTAGTTCTTCTTGGTAAGGTTGTGGAGATTGTGTGTATTGAGGTGGTTCTTGGTAGTAATCTTGATAGGGTTGTGGTGGTTCTAAAGGTTCTTGCTCATAATGGTCATAAGAATATGGTATGGGTGATTGGTTATATGATGGATATGGATCATAGGGTGGTGTTTGGTAATAAAAGGCTTGTGAGAATGGTTGAGGTTCATGTTGAGGATGAGATTCATAGGCATATGATGGTGGTTGTTGAGTGTCACAAAAAGAGTTATCATAGCCGTTAAATTGGCATGCATTAGGATGAAAATTATACCTATAAGTATCCGGAGGTTGTTGCCAATAGGAGTGATCAATTCCTTGAGGCTCCTCCCATCTTTGTTGGTTCCATCCATGGTACATGTTGCCATTAAAGTCCACATTTCCTACAACACAATTAAAACCAAACTCAAAGCCAAAGTGAGAATTCATAGTGAGAGAACAAAATAAAACTAACAAAAATTAAGAAACAAACAAAAGATAAACCTATTCACAATATTCACATATGTACAATAACTAATAACATAACACCATTGCAAATCCCCGGCAACTGTGCCATTTTGATGATTGGATTTTTTGATGGTTTAGAATTTCACAAATGAAATCTCGTTGAAGTATAGTCTCTAAACCAACAATAATCCTTTCATGCAAAAATTTGTTTGTCACAAGTACAAACCCCTAAAATCTATAAACCGAAGTATTTAAACCTCGGGTCGTTCTCCCTAGGATTTACAATAAAGTGTCTTGTTATTGGTTTTGAGTTATTTTTGGGGTTTTGGTAAGAAACATGGAAGTTAAATGCTAAAAAGTAAACTAATGGCTAAAAAGGTCTTGGCAAGGGTTTGTAGTCAAGAATCTCTATCCTAATTACTAACCACAATATGAGAATTGGCAAGGATTAATCTCACTAAGTCATCCTCTAACTAGTGGTAAAGGAAAGTCAAATGAGCTATATCAATCCTAGTCCATAAGTCCTAACTCTCCACTAATTCAATTAGTGAGAACTAGAGTCAATGGATCCCAATCATCAATTACTTGGACATTAGTAACTTAAGAGTTCCTAAGTTATCTTTCCAAGCCATGAACATAAAATTCTACTCTAAAATCCAACCAAGCATTTCATCAAACACTTGGAATGCATAAAAGGAAAGCATAGTAAATCAACAACAAGAATAAAATCTAACAACAATCAAATGTAAAGAATTAACAACAACAATTAAAGGAAACAAGATCTACATGAATTACCTCTTATTGAATTGAAAGAAAAAGGAAGAAACAAAAGTAGATCTACAACAAAACACAAGAACAACATAAAAGAGATTACACCAAAAGAATAGAAGAAGATGAATGTAGCAACAAAGAATTGAGAGATAGAAGTGGAAGAAAGCAAAGATTAAAACCTAGATCTAAGAACTAAACATAATCCTAATCCTAATCCTAGAGAGAAGTGAGAGCTTCTCTCTCTAGAAACTACTTCTAAAACTAAACTATGACTAATGGTAACTAACTTCCAAAGTATGAGAGTATGTTCATTCCCCCTTCAATCCTTGGCTTAAATAGCATCAGAAATGAGTTGGATTGGGCCCACAAGGCTTCTAAAATCGCTGGCCACGTGTTGCATTAAGTGGGTCATGTGCCACCATCGGCGCGTCCGCGTACTGTGCGCGTGCGCGCCCCTATGTGCGATGCAACTATGGCAAATCTTATATCGTTTCGAAGCCCCGGATGTTAGCTTTCTAACCCAACTAGAACCGCATCATTTGGACTTCTGTAGCACAAATTATGGTCATTTAAGTGCGAAGAGGTCGGCTTGACAGCTTTCCGGTTCTTTCATTTCTTCATGAGTACTCCAACTTTTCATGCTTTCTTTCTTCATTCCCTTGATCCAATCTTTGCCTCCTAAACCTTAAATCACTTAACAAACATATCAAGGCATCTAATGGAATCAAGGTGAATTAAATTTATTTATTTTAAGACCTAAAAAGCATGTTTTCACTCTTAAGCACAATTAAAGGAGAATATACAAAACCATGCTATTTCATTGAATAAATGTGGGTAAAAGGTATTAAAATCCCCTAAAATCAATACAAGATAAACCCTAAATATGGGGTTTATCAAGCAACAGAGGCAAGGAAGAGACATAAAAGAGCTCAAAAAGCACCATTAGTCCTTCAAAAAGGCGCCACCCTCACTAAGGTGGACTCATTCCTTAACTTCCTTGTTCTTATCTCTGTTTTTCAATTTTTATGTTATATGTGTGTTTATGTTTTATGTCTCTACCTCATGATCATTAGTATTGAGTAACTATGTCTTAAGGCTATGAATAATTCTATGAATCCTTCACCTCTCTTAAATGAAAAATGTTTCTAATTCAAAAGAACAAGAAGTACATGAATTTCGAAATTATCCTTGAATTTAGTTTAATTATATTGATGTGGTGACAATACTTTTTGTTTTCTGAATGAATGCTTGAACAGTGCATAATTTTGATGTTGTTGTTTATGAATGTTAAAATTGTTGGCTCTTGAAAGAATGATGAACAAAGAGAATGTTATTAAAAATCTGAAAAATCATGAAAATTGATTCTTGAAGCAAGAAAAACAGTGAAAAAGCAAAAGCTTGCAAAGAAAAAAAATGGCGAAAAAAATTAGAAAGAAAAAGAAAAAGCAAGTAGAAAAAGCCAATAGCCCTTAAAACCAAAAGGCAAGGGTAAAAAAGGATCGAAGGCTTTGAGCATCAATGGATAGGAGGGCCCAAGGAAATAAAATCCAGGCCTAAGCGGCTAAATCAAGCTGTCCCTAACCATGTGCTTGTGGCATGCAGGTCCAAGTGAAAAGCTTGAGACTGAGTGGTTAAAGTCGTGATCCAAAGCAAAAAGAGTGTGCTTAAGAACTCTGGACACCTCTAACTGGGGACTTTAGCAAAGCTGAGTCACAATCTGAAAAGGTTCACCCAGCTATGTGTCTGTGGCATTTATGTATCCGGTGGTAATACTACAAAACAAAATGCTTAGGGCCACGGCCAAGACTCATAAAAGTAGCTGTGTTCAAGAATCAACAAACTTAACTAGGAGAATCAATAACACTATCTGAAATTCTAAGTTCCTATAGATGCCAATCATTCTGAACATCAAAGGGGAAAGTGAGATGCCAAAACTGTTCAGAAGCAAAAAGCTACAAGTCCCGCTCATCTAATTAGAATTAATATTCATTGATATTTTGGGATTTATAGTATATTCTCTTCTTTTTATCCTAATTGATTTTCAGTTGCTTGAGGACAAGCAACAATTTAAGTTTGGTGTTGTGATGAGCGAATAATTTATACGCTTTTTGGCATTGTTTTTAGGTAGTTTTTAGTAGGATATAGTTACTTTTAGGGATGTTTTCATTAGTTTTTATGCTAAATTCACATTTCTGGACTTTACTATGAGTTTGTGTGTTTTTTTTTTTTGTGATTTCAGGTATTTTCTGGCTGAAATTGAGGGACTTGAGGAAAACTCTGATAAAAGGCTGACAAAGGACTGCTGATGCTGTTGGATTCTGATCTCTCTGCACTCGAAATGGATTTTCTGGAGCTACAGAACTCAAAATGGCGCGCTCTCAATGGGGTTGGAAAGTAGACATCCAGAGCTTTCCAGCAATATATAATAGTCCATAATTTATTCATGATTAGACAATGTAAACTGGCGCTCAACGCTAGTTCCATGCTGCATTCTGGAGTCAAACGCCAGAAACACGTCACAAACCAGAGTTGAACGCCAAAAACACGTTACAACTTGGCGTTCAACTCCAAAAGAAGAATTTGCACGTGTAAAGCTCAAGCTCAGCCCAAGCACACACCAAGTGGGCCCTAGAAGTGGATTTCTGCATCAATTACTTACTTCTGTAAACCCTAGTAGCTAGTCTAGTATAAATAGAACATTTTACTATTGTATTCAGTGTCTTTTGACCACATATCTGGTCCTTCTCCTTATTTTCGAATTCATATCACATTTTGGGGGCTGGCCATTCGGCCATGCCTGGACCTTCATCACTTATGTATTTTCAACGGTGGAGTTTCTACACACCATAGATTAAGGGTGTGGAGCTCTGCTATACCTCGAGTTCTAATGCAATTACTACTATTTTCTATTCAATTCAGTTTATTCCTGTTCTAAGATATTCGTTGCACTTCACCATGATGAATGTGATGATCCGTGACACTCATCATCATTCTCACCTATGAACGCGTGACTAACAACCACTTCCGTTCTACCTTAGACCGGGCACATATCTCTTGGATTCCTTTATTAGAATCTTCGTGGTATAAGCTAGATTGATGGCGGCATTCATGAGAATCTGGAAAGTCTAAACCTTGTCTGTGGTATTCCGAGTAGGATTCAGGGATTGAATGACTATGACGAGCTTCAAACTCGCGATTGTTGGGCGTGATGACAAACGCAAAAGAATCAAGGGATTCTATTCCAACATGATCAAGAACCGACAGATGATTAGCCGTGCCGTGACAGAGCATTTGGACCTTTTTTACTGAGAGGATGGGATGTAACCATTGACAACGGTGATGCCCTACATACAGCTTGCCATGGAAAGGAGTAAAAAGGATTGGATGAAGGCAGTAAGAAAGCAGAGATTCAAAAGGAGCACAGCATCTTCATACGCCTATCTGAAATTCCCACTAATGATTTACATAAGTATTTCTATCTTTATTTTCTGCTTTGTTTATTATTCGAAAATTCCATAACATTTACTATCCGCCTGATTGAGATTTACAAGATGACCATAGCTTGCTTCGTACCAACAATCTCCATGGGATCGACCCTTACTCATGTAAATTATTACTTGGACGACCCAGTGCACTTGCTGGTTACTTGTGCGGAGTTGTGACTAAGTGCGATTCACGTTTGAGAGCACTACCAATTTCATTGGCGCCATTGTTGATGATCACAATTTCGTGCACCAAAGAGCAACAAAGGCAAGAAAGAGACATAGACGAGCTCAAGCGTTCCATTGGATCTTCAAGAGGAAGAACTAGCCGCCATCACAAAGGTGGACCCGTTCTTTGATTTCCTTGTTCTTATCTTTCTATTTTTTTTATTTTTATGCTTTATGTTTTATCTATGTTTATGTCTTTATTACATGATCATTAGTGTCTGGTGCACAAAATTGTGATCTCAATGGCGCCAACAACTTGGTACGTAGAATTGTAATATCATTCTTTCTCACAACTTCGCACAACTAACCAGCAAGTGCATTGGGTCATCCAAGTAATAAACCTTACGTGAGTAAGGGTCGATCCCACGGAGATTGTCAGCTTGAAGCAAGCTATGGTCATCTTGTAAATCTCAGTCAGGCAGATTCAAATGGTTATGGAGTTTTGATAACTGAAAGATAAACATAAAATAAAGATAGAGATACTTATGTAATTCATTGGTGGAAATTTCAGATGAGCGTATGGAGTTGCTTTGTTCCTGTTGAATCTCTGCTTTCCTACTGCCTTCATCCAATCCTTCTTACTCCTTTCCATGGCAAGCTGTATGTTGGGTTTCACCGGCGTCAATGGCTACCTCCCGTCCTCTCAGTGAAAAAGGTCCTCTACAGTTTCCCGCATGGCTAATTAGTTGTTGGTTCTTGATCATGTAGGAGTAGAATTTACTATCCTTTTGCGTCTGTCATCACGCCCTACAGTCACGAGTTTGAAGCTCATCACAGTTATCCCATCTCGGATCCTACTCGGAATACCACAGACAAGGTTTAGACTTTTCGGATCTCAAAAATGCTGCCAATAGATTCTAGCTTATACCACGAAGACTTTGATCTCAAGGAATTGAAGGCTCTGTTGTCAAGAGAGGCAATCAACACGCATGAGTCAGGAATCCAAGAGATACACGCTCAATCTTAAGTAGAACGGAAGTGGTTGTCAGGCATGCGTTCATAGGTGAGAATGATGATGAGTGTCACGGATTATTACATTCATTAGGTTGAAGTGCGAGTGAATATCTTAGAATAAGAATAAGCTTGAATTGAATAGAATATAGTAGTAATTGCATTAATACTCGAGGAACAGCAGAGCTCTACACCCTAATTTATGGTGTGTAGAAACTCCACCGTTGAAGATACATAAGTGGTCTGGAGGTCCAGGCATGGCCGAATGGCCAGCCTCCCCAAATATGAAAATATGATATCCAGAATGTCTCTATGATCCGAAGATGAAAATACAATAGTAAAAGGTCCTATTTATAATGAAAGTAGCTACTAGGGTTTACAGAAATAGGTAAATGATGCAGAAATCCACTTCCGGACCCACTTGGTGTGTGCTTGGGCTGAGCATTGAGCTTCATATGTGTAGAGCCTTCTCTTGGAGTAAAACGCCAGCTTTTATGCCAGTTTGGGCGTTTAACTCCAACTTTTATGCCATTTCTGGCGTTTTGATGCCAGAAAAGGGTAGAGAGCTGGCGTTTTGACGCCATTATACGTCGTCAAAACTCACGTAAAGTATAGACTACTATATATTTCTGGAAAGCTCTGGATGTCTACTTTCCAAAGCAATTAAGAGTGCGACATTTGGAGTTATGTAGATCTAGAAAATCCACTTCGAGTGCATGGAGGTCAGAATCCACCAGCATCAGCAGTCCTTTGTCAGCCTCTGAATCATATTTTTGCTCAGGTCCCTCAATTTCAGCCAGAAAATACCTAAAATCACAGAAAAACACACAAACTCATATTAAAGTCCAGAATTGTGAATTTTGCTTAAAAACTAATTAAAATATACTAAAAACTAACAAAATCATACTAAAAACTATATAAAAATAATGCCAAAAAGTGTATAAATTATCTGCTCATAACAACACCAAACTTAGATTGTTGCTTGTCCCCAAGCAACTGAAAACAAAATAGAATAAAAAGAAGAGAATATACGATGAATCCCACAGTATCAATGAAACTTAGTCCTAATTAGATGAGCGGGGCTTGTAGCTTTTTGCTTCTGAACAGTTTTGGCATCTCACTTTTTCCTTTGAAATTCAGAATGATTGGCATCTATAGGAACTTAGAATTTTAGATAGTGTTATTGATTCTCCTAGTTCAGTACGTTGATTCTTGAACACAGCTACTTTATGAGTCTTGGCCGTGACCCTAAGCACTTTGTTTTCCAGTATTACCACCGAATACATAAATGCCACAGACACATAACTGGGTGAACCTTTTTAGATTGTGACTCAGCTTTGCTAAAGTCCCCAGTTAGAGGTGTCCAGGGTTCTTAAGCACACTCTTTTGCTTTAGATCACGACTTTAACCACTCAGTCTCAAGCTTTTCACTTGGACCTACATGCCACAAGCACATGGTTAGGGACAGCTTGATTTAGCCGCTTAGGCCTGGATTTTATTTCTTTGGGCCCTCCTATCCATTAATGCTCAAAGTCTTGGATCCTTTTTACCCTTGCCTTTTGGTTTAAAGGGCTATTGGCTTTTTCTTCTTGCTTTTTCTTTTTCTTATCTCTTTTTTTTCGCTACTTACTTTTTTTTTCTTTTTCACTACTTTTTCTTACTTCAAGAATCAATTTTCATGATTTTTCAGATTGTCAATAACATTCTCTTTGTTCATCATTCTTTCAAGAGCCAACAATTTTAACATTCATAAACAATAAGATAAAAAATATGCACTGTTCAAGTATTCATTTAGAAAACAAAAAGTATTGCCACCACATCAAAATAATTAAACTAATTTTAAGATAAAATTTGAAATCCAAGTACTTCTTGTTCTTTTGCAATTAAGCACATTTTTCATTTAAGACAGGTGAAGGATTCATGGAGTTATTCATAGCTTTAAAACATAGACACTAGACACTAATGATCATGTAATAAAGACATACACATGGATAACACATAAAGCATCAAAACTGAAAACAAAAAAATAAATAGACAAGGAGATTAAGAAATGAGTCCACCTTAGTGAGCGTGGCGTCTTCCTCCTTTTGAAGAACCAATGGTGCTCTTGAGCTCCTCTATGTCTCTTCCTTGCCTTTGTTGCTCCTCCCTCATAGCTCTTTGATCTTCTCTAATCTCATGAAGAGTGATGGAGTGCTCTTGATGTTCCATCCTTAATTGGTCCATGTTGTAACTCAAGCTTTCCAAAGAAGTGTTGAGTTGCTCCCAATAATTGTGTGGAGGAAATTGCATCCCTTGAGGCATCTCAGGGATTTCTTGATAAGGGAATTCCTCACGCTCTTATTGAGTGCCATGAATGGGCCCTCTAGTTTGCTCCATCCTCTTCTTTATGATGGGCTTGCCCTCTTCAATGAGGATATCTCCCTCTATGACAATCCCAGCTGAATAGCAAAGGTGACATATGAGATGAAGAAAGGTTAATCTTGCCAAAGGTGAGGACTTGTTAGCCACCTTGTAGAGTTCTATAGGTATGATTTCATGAACTTCTACTTCCTCTCCAATCATGATACTATGGATCATGATGGCTCGATCCACAGTTACCTTAGATCAGTTGCTAGTGGGAATGATAGAGCGTTGGATGAACTCCAACCATCCTCTAGCCACAAGCTTAAGATCCAGTCTTCTCAATTGAATCGGGTTGCCTCTTGAGTCTCTTTTCCATTGAGCTCTTTCTACACATATGTCCATGAGGACTTGGCCCAACCTTTGATCAAAGTTGACCCTTCTAGTGTAGGGACGTGCGTTTTCTTCCATCATTGGCAAGTTGAATGCTAGCCTCACATTTTCCGGACTGAAATCTAAGTATTTCCCCCGATCCATTGTAAGCCAATTCTTTGGGTTTGGGTTCATACCTTGATCATGGTTTTTTGTGATCCATGTATTTGCATAGAACTCTTGAACCATTAAGTTTCTGACCTGTTGAATGGGGTTGGTAAGAACTTCCCAACCTCTTCTTCGGATCTCTTGTTGGATCTATGGATATTCGCCCTTTTTGAGCCTAAAAGGGACCTCAGGGATCACCTTCTTCTTGGCCCCAACTTCATAGAAGTGGTCTTGATGGACCTTTGAGATGAATCTCTCCATCTCCCATGACTCAGAGGTGGAGGCAGTTGCCTTTCCTTTCCTCTTTCTAGAGGCTTCTCTAGCCTTAGGTGCCATAAATGGTTATGGAAAAACAAAAAGCAATGCTTTTGCCACACCAAACTTAAAATATTTGCTTGTCCCCAAGCAAAAGAAGAAAGAAAGATGTAGAAGAAGAAAATGGAGGAGATGGAGGGTGTATAGGGGTCGGCCAAGGGTAGAAGAAGGTGGTGTATGATGTGTGAAAATAAAGGAGTGAAGGGGGGATTTATAGGGAAAAGGGGGGAGAGTGGCCGAAAGGTTTTGGGTGGGTTTGGGAGGGAAATAGTTTTGAATTTTGAAGGTGGGTGGGGGTTTTTGGGGAAGAGTTAAGGAAGTGATTGGTGAAGGGTTTTTGGAGAAGAGATATGGAGGTGATTGGTGAAGGGTATTTTGGGAAGAGTGTTGTAAAAAGGTGTGAAGAGAAGAGAGAGTGAGTTGAGGTTGGTGGGAATCCTGTGGGGTCCACAGATCCTGAGGGGTCAAGGAATTCTTCATCCCTGCTCTAATTGGGCATTGAAAACTCCTTAGAGTGCAATCCTGGCGTTTAAACGCCAGTCTGCTGCCCTGTTCTAGCGTTTAAACGCCAGCTTTCCTTCCTGTTCTGGCATCTAAACGCCAGTTTGTTGCCATGTTCTGACGTTTAAACGCCCAGAAAGGTGCCAGATTGGGTGTTTAAATGCCCATTTTGCTACCCTTGCTGGCGTTTAAACGCCAATAAGTCCTTCCTCCAAGGTGTGCTATTTTTAATGCTGTTTTTGATTTTTTTTCTTTATTTTTGTAATTGTCTTTGTGACTTCACATGATCATCAACCTAAAAGAAAACAAAATAATATAGATAAAATTAAAATAAAATTGGGTTGTCTCCCAATAAGCGTTTCTTTAATGTCAATAGCTTGACAGTGAGCTCTCATGGAGCTTCACAGATGATCAGAGTATGGTTGAGATCTCTCAACACCAAACTTAGAGTTTGGCTGTGGCCTTCCAATACCAAACTTAGAGTTTGAATGTGGGGGCTCTGTTTGACTCTGTATTGGGAGAAGCTCTTCATGCTTACTCTCCATGGTTACAAATGCAGAACCTTGAGTCTTTGTTACAAGGCATTCTTCATTCACATGAAAAATCAACTCTTCTCTGTCAACATCAATTACAGCTCTTGCTGTGGCTAGGAATGGTCTTTCAAGGATGATGGATTCATCCTCATCCCTCCTCGTGTCTAGGATTATGAAATTAGCAGAGAAGTAAAGGCCTTCAACCTTCACTAGCACGTCCTCTACTAGGCAATAAGCCTTTTTCATAGATTTATCTACCATCTCCAATGAGAATTTGGCAGCTTTTACCTCATAGATTCCCAGTCTCTCCATTACAGAGAGGGGCATCATGTTTATTCCTGACCCCAAGTCACACAAAGCTTTTTCAAAGGTCATGGTGCCTATGGTACAGGGTATTAAGAATTTACCAGGATCCTGTTTCTTTTTAGGTAAATTTTGCTGAACCAATGTATTCAGTTCATTGGTGAGCAAAGGAGGTTCTTCATCCCAAGTCTCATTACCAAATAGCTTGGCATTCAACTTCATGATTGCTCCTAAATATTGAGCAACTTGCACTTCAACAATGTCTTCATCCTCTTCAGAAGATGAATAGTCATCAGAGCTCATGAATGGTAAAAGGAGGTCCAAGGGAATCTCTATGGTTTCTGTATGAGCCTCAGATTCCTTTGGTTCCTCATTAGGGTATTCCTTACTGACCATTGGACGTCCCTTGAGGTCTTCTTCAATGGATTCACGTCCTCCTCCTCCTCTAAGGTTTCAGCCATGTTGATTATATCAATGGCCTTGCACTCTCCTTCGGGATTCTCTTCAGTATTACTTGGGAGAGTGCTAGGAGGAGTTTCAGTAACCCTTTTACTCAGCTGACCCACTTGTGCCTCCAAATTTCTAATAGAGGATCTTGTTTCAGTCATGAAACTAAGAGTAGCTTTGGATAGATCAGAGACTATGTTTGCTAAGCTAGAAGGATTCTGCTCAGAATGCTCTGTCTATTGCTGAGATGATGATGGGAAAGGTTTGCTATTGCTAAACCTGTTTCTTCAACCATTGTTATTATTGAAGCCTTGCTTCTGTTGATCCTTCCATGAAAAATTTGGATGATTTTTCCATGAAAGATTATAGGCGTTGCCAAAGGCTTCACCCATGTAATTCACCTCTGCAATTACTGGGTTCTCAGGATCATAAGCTTCTTCTTCTGAAGATGCTTCTTTAGTACTGTTGGATGCATTTTGCAATCCATTCAGACTCTGAGAGATCATATTGACTTGTTGGGTCAATATTTTGTTCTGAGCCAATATGGCATTCAGAGCATCAATTTCAAGAACTCCTCTCTTTTGAGGCATCCCATTACTCACAGGATTCCTCTCAGAGGTATACATGAACTGGTTATTTGCAACTATTTCAATAAGTTCCTGAGCTTCTACAGGCGTTCTCTTTAGGTGAATGGATCCACCTATAGAGTGGTCCAGTGACATCTTGGAAAATTCAGACAGACCATCATAGAATATATCTAATGTGGTCCATTCTGAAAGCATGTCAGATTGACACTTTTTGGTCAGCTGCTTGTTTCTTTCCCAAGCTTCATAGAGAGATTCACCTTCTTTTTGTCTGAAGGTTTGAACATCCACTCTAAGCTTTCTCAACTTTTGAGGAGGAAAGAACTTGGCTAAGAAAGCCGTGACCAGCTTATCCCAAGAGTCCAGGCTATCTTTGGGTTGTGAGTCCAACCATGTTCTAGCTCTGTCTCTTACAGCAAAAGGGAATAGCATAAGCTTGTAGACTTCAGGATCAACTCCATTGGTCTTAACAGTATCACAGATTTGCAAGAACTCAGTTAAAAACTGATAAGGGTCTTTTAATGGAAGTCAATGAAACTTGCAGTTCTGTTGCAATAGAGAAACTAATTGAGGCTTTAGCTCAAAATTGTTTGCTTCTATGGCAGGAATTGAGATGCTTCTTCCATAGAAGTTGAAAGTTGGTGTAGTAAAATCACCAAGCATCTTCCTTGCATTGTTGTTTGGTTCGGCCATAATTGTTTCTTTTGCTACTTCCTTTTCAAAAATTTCAGTGAGGTCCTCTTCAGAGTTTTGTGCTTTAGCTGCTCTTAGCTTCCTCTTCAGAGTCCTTTCAAGTTCAGGATCAGCTTCAACAAGTATGCCTTTATCTTTGTTCTTGCTCATATGAAAGAGAAGAAAACAAAGAAAATATGGAATCCTTTATGTCACAGTATAGAGATTCCTTGAGGTGTGAGAGGAAAATAAGAATAGAAGAATGAGGTAAGAATTCGAACACACAAAGAGAGATGGAGTTCGAATTGACAATAGAGGAGGAATGTTAGTGTTTAAATAGAAAAAGATAAAATTGATATGATTTTCGAAAATTAAAATTCAAAACAAGTAGTTAATTAAAAAAATTTTTTTAAAAAAAATTGGTTAATGCTTTTTCAAAAATTAAGAGTGAAAAGGTGGTTTTGACAAAGATAAGAAACAAATTTGAAAAAGATAAGAAGTTAGAAAAAGATTTTGAAATTAGAATTTTAAAAAGATATTATTTGAAAAATATATTTTTGAAATACAAATTAAAAAGATTTGATTTTTTTAAAAATAATGACTTGATTAGCAAGAAATTTAAAAGATGTGATTCTAAATTTCAAATATTGAATCTCTCTTAACAAGAAAGTAACAAACTTGAAATTTTTGAATCAAAATTTTTGAAAATATGAGGAAAAGAATTGATTTTTGAAAAAGATATATTTGAAAAGATATGATTTTAAAAAAAGATATGATTGAAAATATTTGATTTGAAAAAGATTTGATTTTGAAAAAAATATGATGATTTGAAAAAGATTTGATTTGAAAACAAAATTCCTCTCCTTGTGTTATCCTGGCGTTAAACGCCCAGGAGCTGCATGTTTTGGGCGTTTAACGCCCAATTTCTGCTTGGTTTGGGCGTTTAAACGCCCAGCCAGGTACCTGGCTAGCGTTTAAACGCCAGTTTTCCTTCTTCACTGGGCGTTTTGAACGCCCAGCTTTTTCTCTGTAATTCCTCTGCTTTATGTTCTTGGATCTTCATTTTGCTAAATCCTTTATTCAAGAAGATATGTTTTCAATTTTGAAAAACAACAAAATGAGTCAAAACATATAATTCTTGGATCAGAATACAAGATATATGCAAGAACATTATGAACGTCAAGATGAACACCAAGAACAAGCTTGAAGATCAAGATGAACATCAAGAACTTAGTTTTCTTAATGAAAAAAAACATGGAGGACAGCAAACTTAGAATTTTCTCATGGTTGGGCCATATGAATGCAAGAATGCATATATAGAACATCATGCAGTACAAATCAATAAATCATGAAGATCAAACAAGGCAATTCATCAAGAACAACTTGAAGATCATCAAGAACACAATGCATGTGTTTTGAAAATTACAAGACAATTAAAATCATGCAATTAACACCAAACTTAAAATTTGGCCCTAGATTCCAACAAGAACCATGAAATATTTTTGAGTTTTTATGATTTTATGAATTTTTTTGGGTTTTTTGAAAATTATCTTTAGAAAAACGAAAAAAGAAGAAAAACATTTTTGAAAGGATTTTGAAAAATTTTTGAAAATCAAATAAAGATTGAAATAAGAAGAAAATTACCTAATCTAAGCAACAAGATGAACCGTCAGTTGTCCAAACTCGAACAATCCCCGGTAACGGTGCCAAAAACTTAGTGCACGAAATTGTGATCTCAATGGCGCTAACAACTTGGTACGCACAATTGTAATATCACTCTTTCTCACAACTTTGCACAACTAACCAGCAAGTGCACTGGGTCGTCCAAGTAATAAACCTTACGTGAGTAAGGGTCGATCCCACGGAGATTGTCGGCTTGAAGCAAGCTACGGTCATCTTGTAAATCTCAGTCAGGCGGATTCAACTGGTTATGGAGTTTTGATAACTGAAAGATAAACATAAAATAAAGATAGAGATACTTATGTAATTCATTGGTGGGAATTTCAGATGAGCGTATGAAGATGCTATGTTCCTGTTGAATCTCTACTTTTCTACTGCCTTCATCCAATACTTCTTACTCCTTTCCATGGCAAGCTGTATGTTGGGTTTCACCGGCGTCAATGGCTACCTCCCGTCCTCTCAGTGAAAAAGGTCCTCTACGGTTTCCCGCATGGCTAATCAGTTGTTGGTTCTCGACATGTAGGAGTAGGATTTACCATCCTTTTGCGTCTGTCACCACGCCCTACAGTCGCGAGTTTGAAGCTCGTCACAGTCATCCCATCCCGGATCCTACTCGGAATACCACAGACAAGGTTTAAACTTTTTGGATCTCAAGAATGCTGCCAATGGATTCTAGCTTATACCACAAAAACTCTGATCTCAAAGAGTTGAAGGCTCTATTGTCAGCAGAGGCAATCAACACGCATAAGTCAGTAATCCAAGAGATACACGCTCAATCTTAACTAGAACGGAAGTGGTTGTCAGGCATGCGTTCATAGGTGAGAACGATGATAAGTGTCACAGATCATCACATTCATCAAGTTGAAGTGCGAGTGAATATCTTAGAACAAGAATAAGCTTGAATTGAATAGAAAATAGTAGTAATTGCATTAATACTCGAGGAACAGCAGAGCTGCACACCCTAATCTATAGTGTGTAGAAACTCCACCGTTGAAGATACATAAGTGGTCTGGAGGTCCAGGCATGGCCGAATGGCCAGCCTCCCCAAATATGAAAATATGATATCCAGAATGTCTCTATAATCCGAAGATGAAAATACAATAGTAAAAGGTCCTATTTATAATGAAAGTAGCTACTAGGGTTTACAGAAATAGGTAAATGATGCAAAAATCAACTTCTGGGCCCAATTGGTGTGTTTTTGGGCTGAGCATTGAGCTTCATACATGTAGAGGCTTCTCTTGGAGTTAAACGCCAGCTTTTATGCCAGTTTGGGCATTTAACTCCAACTTTTATGCCAGTTCTGGCGTTTTGACACCAGAAAAGGGCAGAGAGCTGGCATTTTGACGCCATTATACGTCGTCAAAACTCGCACAAAGTATGGACTATTATATATTACTGGAAAGCCCTGGATGTCTATTTCCATCGCAATTGAGAGCACGCCATTTGAAGTTCTGTAGCTGTAGAAAATCCACTTCAAATGCAGGGAGGTCAGAATCCAACAGCATCAGCCGTCCTTTGTCAGCCTCTGAATCAAATTTTTGTTCAAGTCCCTCAATTTCAGCCAGAAAATACCTGAAATCACAGAAAAACACACAAACTCATAGTAAAGTCCTGAATTGGGAATTTTCTTAAAAACTAATAAAAATATACTAAAAACTAACTAAATCATACTAAAAACTATGTTAAAATAATGCCAAAAAGTATATAAATTATCCGCTCATCAGTGTCTAGTGTCTATACCTTGAAGCTATAAATGTCCCATAAATCCTTCACCTTTCTTAAATAAAAAATGTTCTTAATTACAAAAGAACAAGAAGTACATGGATTTCAACTTTTATCTTGAAATTAGTTTAATTATTTTGATGTGGTGGCAATACTTTTTTTTCTAAATGAATGCTTGAACAGTGCATATTTTTTATAGTGAAGTTCATGAATGTTAAAAGTGTTGGCTCTTGAAAGAATGATGAACAAAGAGAAATGTTATTGATAATCTGAAAAATCATGAAATTGATTCTTGAAGCAAGAAAAAGTAGTGAAAAAAAAGTTGCGAAAAAAAAGGCGAAAAAGAAAAAGAAAAAGCAAGCAGAAAAAGCCAATAGCCCTTTAAACTAAAAGGTAAGGATAAAAAGGGATCCAAGGCTTTGAGCATTAATGGATAGGAGGGCCCAAAGGAATAAAATATTGCCTAAGTGGCTAAATCAAGCTGTCCCTAGCCATGTGCTTGTGTCATGAAGGTCCAAGTGAAAAGCTTGAGACTGAGTGGTTAAAGTCGTGATCCAAAGCAGAAATAGTGTGCTTAAGAAATCTGGACACCTCTAACTGGGGACTATAGCAAAGCTGAGTCACAATCTGAAAAGGTTCACCTAGTTATGTGTTTGTGGCATTTATGTATTCGGTGGTAATACTGGAAAACAAAGTGCTTAGGGTCACGGCGAAGACTCATACAATAGCTGTGTTCAAGAATCAATATACTAAATTAGGAGAATCAATAACACAATCTAAATTATGAGTTCCTATAGATGCCAATCATTCTGAATTTCAAAGGATAAAGTGAGATGCCAAAATTGTTCAGAAGCAAAAAGCTACTAGCCCCGCTTGTCTAATTGGGACTAAGTTTCATTGATATTGTGAGATTCATTGTATATTCTCTTCTTTTTATTCAATTTTTTTCAGTTGCTTGGGGACAAGCAACAATTTAAGTTTGGTGTTGTAATGAGTGAATAATTTATACGCTCTTTGGCATTGTTTTTAGGTAGTTTTTAGTATGATTTAGTTAGTTTTTAGTATATAATTATTAGTTTTTATGCAAAAATCACATTTCTAGGCTTTACTATGAGTTTGTGTGTTTTTCTGTGATTTCAGGTATTTTCTGGCTGAAATTGAGGGACCTGAGCAAAAATCTGATTCAGAGGCTGGAAAAGGACTGCAGATGCTGTTGGATTCTGATCTCCCTGCACTCGAAATGGATTTCTGGAGCTACAGAAACCCAATTGGCACACTCTTAATTGCGTTAGAAGGTAGACATCTTGGCCTTTCCAGCAATGTATAATACTCCATACTTTGACCAAGATTTGATGGCTCAAACTGGCGTTCCAAGTCAGCATAAAAATTCTGGCGTAAAACGCCCAAACTGGCACCTGAATTGGAGTTAAACGCCCAAACTAGCACCAAAGCTGGTGTTTAACTCCAAGAAAAGCCTATGCTCGTGAAAGCTTCAATGCTCAGCCCAAGCACACACCGAGTGGACCCCGGAAGTGGATTTCTGCATCATTTACATATTTCTGTAAACCCTAGGTTACTAGTTCTCTATAAATAGGACCTTTTACTATTGTATTTTCATCTTTTGATCATCTTTGGTCTTGGGATTAGGTCTTTGAACCCACTTTCGTTTGTTTCATGCTATTTGGGATGCATGGCCATTCGGCCATGCCTAGACCTTGTTCTTTTGTATTTTCAACGGTGGAGTTTCTACACATCATAGATTAAGGTGTGGAGCTTTGCTGTTCCTCATGAATTAATGCAATTACTACTATTTTCTATTCAATTCAATCTTATTCTTGTTCTAAGATATTCACTTATACTTCAACCTGATGGATATGATGATCCGTGACACTCATCATCATCCTCCCTTATGAACGCGTGCCTGACAACCACCTCCGTTCTATATGCGAGAGCTTGAGTGTGTATCTCTTGGCCTACTGGTTCATGACGCATGGTTGCCTCTCCTGACAACAGAGCTTCCATTCCGTGCGATCAAAGTCTTCGTGGTATAAGCTAGAATCAAATGGGCAGCATTCTTGAGATCCAAAAAGTCTAAACCTTGTCTATGGTATTCCGAGTAGGATCTGGGATGGGATGACTTTGACGAGCTTCAAACTCTCGACTGTGGGGTACAGTGACAGTGCGCAAAAGGATCAATGGATCTTATTCTGACACGATCGAGAACCGACAGCTCATTAGCCATGCGGTAAACCGTAGAGGACCATTTTCACTAAGAAGATGGATGGTAGCCATTGACAACGGTGATCCACCTACATACAGCTTGCCATGGAAAGGAGTATGAATGATTGGATGAAGGCAATAGGAAAGCAGAGGCTCAGAGGGAACAAAGCATCTCCGTGGGATCGACCCTTACTCACGTAAGGTATTACTTGGACGACCCAGTGCACTTGCTGGTCAGCTGCACGGAGTTGTGTATAACGATTTCGTGTGCCAAGCCGTAATTATTGAAGAGGAAGAAGTGGTTGAAGACTTAGGAGATGCAGAACCTCCATGGGAATCTCAAGTTATAGAGCCTCCTTCCAAGAAGCTTGATATTGTTATTGAGGAGGGTGTACAACCTCCAAAGCATATCATGGTTGAAGAATTTGGAAAGGTTGATCAAGAGATGGATTCAATCATTGATGAGTTTTTATCTAAAATTGAATCCTCCCCTATTGGACTTGAAATAGAGGTCAAAGAAGAAGGACCACAACCTTCAAGACCCTTGGTAAATAATGAAAAAGAAATTGGATTAGAAGAAAGCTACCGAGAGGTGGAGGCAAATCAAGAAGAGCAAAAGGGAGTGGAAATCACCTTGCTAAAGCCGGTTGGAGCCTCTCTCACTAAGCAACCATCTATCTTATCATTTGAGTGGGTAAAACTCATTTCCTTAAGCTTCATTATCCCACTTGAGTATGGTTTACTTGAAATGGATGGTCAACTTAGAGCTCTTTGTGGAGTGAAGAGTAAGAGAGAGTTGAGTAGTGGTTGGCAACATAACTCAAGGCTCATTAAGGTGGCAAACTCAAGAGTTGAGTACAATGGAAGGTGCTTTGTTAAATGTAATGGATCTAGGAGGATAGTTTGGTGCCCATATGAGAATTCAGAAGTGAGCATACCACCCGGATGGAATCATAACAATCAACTTGAAGACAGATGTGAAAACAAGGTTTGGGATTCCGGATTACAAGATGTGGATCAATTTTGGGAGCTCCAAGCTTGTGGGGGACTTTATCATAGTTTGGTGCACTTGGTTGAAAATTCTGACAACCAATGGAAGACCAAGTATTGGTAGAAGTTCAAGGATGAATTCAAGCACAAGCCACCTTGATTAGAGCTCCTCATAAGTCCAACTTAAAGACACTAAATAAATGTGATAGGTGGGAGACACCCCACCATGGTAACCCCTTTTCCATTCTCTTGTATATATAGTTGATGAATGAATTAAGTTGCCATTGTTAGGTAATTTCTTGCTTTTATATCATTCTTGTACATATTGCCTTATGTGTTAGTTTGTTTAGTTAGATTGTTGCTTTAAGTTGTAGGTTATTTGTTTTGAATTGCATCCTTGTTTGGCATTGCAATTTTTGTTTGAGTTGCATATTAAAGTATTTTAAAAAAAATTTAAAAAAGATAAAGATTTTTTATTTTTGAATTTTGGTTAGTTTAGAAATATAAATATTAGGTTGGAGTGTCCTATTTTTATTCTATGCTTCTTAACTAAAAAAAGGGTGCCCATCACGCGTACGCATGACCGACGCATATGCGTGACCCCAAGATTTTGAATGTGCCAGGATCGCACGAGCACTGTGCCATCGCGCGGTCCAGACAGTGAGTTGTGCACGTAGGGTGCGGGAACCGTGCGTCTAGCACAATTTCTTCCCACGTGTATGCGTCACCTTCTATTTTTCCCTTATCAAGCCTACGCGTGCCAGACGCGCACGTGTCGCATTCCATTCTCCCAACCCACGCTTATGCGTGACCCGCTTGTACGCATGGGTGCCCCTATTTCACACTCTTCTTCTCTTCTCTTTTCCCCATTTCTCTTCTTCTCTTCTCTTCTCTTCTCTTCGTTCCTTCTTCCAACCATCATCTACCACCACCAATCACCATTTACACCATTTCCATTAGTGAGTTGGTTTGAATTTTTGTTTTTAGTAGATTAGGTTGTTAGATTTGGCTATATTTTCATGCTAAGTATCGGATTATTAATCTTGTTTGCTGTTTATTGCTGCAGGTCACTGATAGGATGTTATTTTAACATCATTGTTGTTAATATTCATTGTTAGATTGTAATTGAGGTTGTAATTTTTTGCTTGGCATTGAAATTCTTCCTACTTACTTTTGTGCATACCAAGTACTTATGACATTGCTTTCAAGAATGTTTTTGGACTTCTAAATTGCATGTTGTAGCTAGCCACCATATAATTTGAATTCATTATCTATTATATGGCAATTATGTAGAATCGATACATTTTTTGTTAGGTGACGCTTGTTTATAATTGATCTTTATTTACGTCACCTAGTTCATGCATTGAGATTTTAGAATTGTGAATTGGATGGTAAGCTTACCTAGTGACATATTTTTGAGCTTTTTAAAGCTTTGTGGACCATGCTTGCTATGTGATTGATTTTAACTTCTATCTCTCTTGTTCTAAGTTCCATAGCAACCATGTGTCCCACTTCAAGTCAATTAGGTGATGCAAACAAACTTCAATGCGTGTCATTGTTTGATGTGTGAGCTCTATATTTCATTTGGTTCATTAAGTTTCCTTGCACATCAATCAATGTCCAGTCATTGTCGAATTCATAATTGTTAGATTTTTTCTTGAATGCTTTCATGCTTCTTTCTTACTTGTTTGGTTGTTTTAAATTACAAGTTTCCTTTAAAGCATCTCAAGCACACTAGAACGAGTGAAGTGCATACTTGATGAGCGGATAATCTATACGCTTTTTGGCATTATTTTTATATAGTTTTTAGTATGTTTTAGTTACTTTTTAATATATTTTTATTAGTTTTTATGCAAAAATCACATTTCTGGACTTTACTATGAGTTTTTGTATTTTTCTGTGATTTCATGTTTTTTCTGGCTGAAATTGAGGGACCTGAGCAAAAATATGATTTAGAGGCTGAGAAAGGACTGCAGATGCTGTTGGATTCTGACCTCCTGCACTCGAAGTGGATTTTCTGGAGCTACAGAAGCCCAATTGGTGCGCTATCAATTGCGTTGGAATGTAGACATCTTGGGCTTTCCAGCAATGGATAATAGTCCATACTTTACCTGAGATTTGATGGCCCAAACTGGCGTCTAAACGCCCACCAGAGACCCTTTTCTGGAATAAAATGCCAGAACTGGCACCAAAGCTGGCGTTTAACTCCAAGGATGGCCTATGCACATGAAAGCTTCAAGGCTCAGCCCAAACACACACCAAGTGGGCCCCGGAAGTGGATTTCTGCATTATCTACTCATTTTCTATAAACCTAGTTTACTAGTTTAGTATAAATAACACTTTTTACTATTGTATTGATGGTCATTGACCTTTTGGGAGTTCTTCGAACCCTTCTTGGAGGCTGGCCATTCGGCCAGGCCTAGACCTTTTGTTCTTATGTATTTTCAATGGTGGAGTTTCTACGCCTCATAGATTAAGGTGAGGAGCTCTGCTGTTCCTCGAGTATTAATGCAAGTATTATTGTTTTTCTATTCAATTCACACCTAGTTCTCCTCCAAGATATACTCTTGTACTTAATTCAGTTAAGTCAGAATGAAGGGGCGACCCATGACAATCACTCAATCTTCATTACTCGCTTAGCCAAGATCCGCGTGCCTGACAACCACAAAGCGGTCTACATGATGTTCAACGTAGTCATTGGACGACAGCTGAAGTATATTCTCTTTGGTCTCTGACCAACGGATCTGAATCACCTCTCCTGACAAAAGAGCATTTGAATCCGTGACATTAGAACCTTCATGGTATAAGTTAGAACTAATTGGCAGCATTCTTGAGATCCGAAAAGTCTAAACCTTGTCTGTGGTATTCTGAGTAGGATCTGGGATGGGATAACTGTGATGAGCTTCAAACTCGTAACTGTTGGGGGCAGTGATAGTGCGCAAAAGAATATGTATTCTATTCTGACACGATCGAGAACCGACAACTGATTAGCCATGCGGGAAACCGTAGAGGACATATTTTCATTGAGAGGACGGATGGTAGCCATTGACAATGGTGATCCACCAACATACAGCTTGCCATGGAAGGGAGTACGCATGATTGGATGAGGACAGTAGGAAAGCAGAGGTTCAGTGGCAACAAAGCATCTCCAAACGCTTATCTGAAATTCTCACCAAGGAACTACATAAGTAACTTTATTTTATTTTATGTTTTATTGTTCTTTTAATTATCAACACCTCATAACCATTTGAATCTGCCTGACTGAGATTTACAAGATGACCATAGCTTGCTTCAAGCCGTCAATCTCCGTGGGATCGACCCTTACTCACGTAAGGTATTACTTGGACGACCCAGTGCACTTGCTGGTCAGCTATGCAGAGTTGTGAAAAGTGTGAATCACGATTTTGCATACCAAGTTTTTGGCGTCGTTGCTAGGGATTGTTCGAGTTTGGACGACTGACGGTTTATCTTGTTGCTTAGATTGGCTAATTTTTATTTTTATTTTCGAAAAAAATAAAAAACAAAAAATTTAATAATTTATGCATTGTGTTCTTCTATGATCTTCAAGTTGTTCTTGATGATTTCCTTTGTTCGATCTCATGATTTTCCTATTTTGTGTTTTATGTTGTTTTTCATATGCATTTTCAAAATCATAGTGTCTAAACATTCAAAATTTCTAAGTTTGGTGTCTTGCATGTCTTTCTTTCCATAAAAATTTTCAAAAATATGTTCTTGATGTTCAGCATGATCTTCAAAGTGTTCTTGGTGTTCATCCTGACATTCAAAGTGTCCTTGCATGCATTACTTGTTTTGATCTTGCATTTTTATGATTTATTTCATTTTGTTGTTTTTCTATCTCTTTATTAAAAGTTCAAAAATAAAAAAAATAATAATATATCTTTTCAAATAAATAATACAGAGAAATGAAGATTCAGAACATAAGGCAGAAGAATCACAGAGAAAAAGAGCTCACTGGCGTGAAAACGCCAGTAAAGAGGCACTTTGGGCGTTAAACACCAGAATGGCTACCATTCTGGGCATTTAACGCTAGTAAAGCTATCATTCTAGGTGTTTAACGCCAGAATGGGCAGCATTCTGAGCGTTTAGAAAAATGCCCAGTATAGAAGGATTTCTGGCGTTTAACGCCAGCCAGGATACCTGGCTGGGCGTTTAACGCCCAAAGAGGTAGCATTCTGGGCGTTAAACGCCAGAATTGATAGCATCCTAGGCGTTTAACGCCAGGATGACACAAGGGAGATGATTTTGTTTCCAATTCAAATTTTTTCAAATTTTCATGTTTTAATTCATAACTTTTTGCATCAAACATATTTTGAGCCTTCATTTTTTCATTCTTTTATGTTTTTGAAAATTTTCAAACTAATTTTTTTTCAAAAATCTTTTTCTTAATCTTATCTCATATTTTCAAAAATCCTTGCTAACAATTAATGTTTTGATTCAAAAAATTGCAAGTTTGTTACTTTCTTGTTAAGAAAGGTTCAATCTTTGAATTTTAGAATCATATCTTTTAGTTTCTTGTTAGTCAAGTCATCAGTTTTAAAAATCAAATCTTTTTCAACAATATCTTTTCAATCATATCTTTTTAAAAATCAAATTTTCTTCAATCATATCTTTTCAATCATATCTTTTTAAAATCATATCTTTTTCAATCAAATCTTCTTCAATCATATCTTTTTAAATTTTGATTTCAAAATCTTTTTTTTTCTAAACTTCTTATCTTTTCAAAATTTATTTTCAAATCTTTTTTAACTAATTACTATTTCTTATCTTTATCAACACCTCATAACCATTTGAATCCGCCTGACTGAGATTTACAAGATGACCATAGCTTGCTTCAAGTCATCAATCTCCGTAGGATTGACCCTTACTCACGTAAGGTATTACTTGGACAACCCAGTGCACTTGCTGGTCAGCTATGCAGAGTTGTGAAAAGTGTGAATCACGATTTCTCATACCAGTATTTCTTTTGTATAATTGCGATATAGCTTTCTATGCTAGTGTGTGAGTTCTAAACCGCATGCAACTTAGAACTCACACATTATTTTCTTTAATGTCACACATTGATTCACTCACTTTTTTTTAGTGATTCTTACCTCATTCTAACAATTTATGCTTCCATGCTTTTGCATTTTCTTATCTTACAGTGTTATTTTCTATTTTTTCATGGATGATTCACCATAAGCAACAAGGGAAGCGGAAGAAAGAACATGCAACAGCTGATTGTTCCACCAGCTGAAGGTGGCAACCCGCATAGTCGTCGTATCCACTTGCTCAACTTTGAATGCACCGAGGACGGTACAAATGTTTAAGTGTGGGGAAGTCATCCGACCAATCGGTATTTTTGGGTGACAAATTTCTAATCCTAACACTTTCACATTTTAGTTTATTTTAGTATTAGCTCTTTTAGAACTCTTAGTTGCATTTTCTTGATTTGCATATATATATATATAATAAGCCTAGTCAAAATAATATAATTTTTGAAGGAATTTATCTATAGGGCATTCCAAAATTGATTTGCGTAAAAATTTTTCATTGAACTTGCTTGAATTATATATTGTGGAACATGTTTTTGAGCTAAGAACACATAAGCATGTGAGTTTTGAGCCTAATTGTGTGGTTGCATCATAGTAACCACTATTTTCATTCTTGTGTGTATTATTCTCTTTCAATGATTGTAATATTTGATTTATTTGATTCTTTATGTCCATTGTTTTGTGTATGAATGTATTTATATAATTATTTTAATAGCTCACTTAACCAAAAAATAATAAATGTCCTTAATTTGGATCTTTGATTAGTTTAGGCTAGTGAGAGTGTGTATCATTCAAGTGTGGTTAGTTAGAAATATTGGTAGAAATAAAAGTGTATGTTTGTATTTTTGTTGAAGATTTTGGGAATTGGGTACACACTCATGCATTAAATGTTTAAACTATATGTATTGACACTTTTATATATTTTTTAGTATGAAAATAAATGATGAGAAAAAGAAAAGAAAAATAAAAAGAAAAAAATAGAAAAAGAAAAAGAGAAAAAGAAAGCAATAAAAAGGGGACAAAATTCTCCAAAGTAAAATTCAATAATAATTTATGCATATGTGTTGTGATAAAAAAGAGAATGCATGAGTGTGTGAAAAAGTGAAGAATGGGTAGCTAGTTTTGCATTTGAATTAAATAAGATGTAGGTTAGGTGAAAGCTTAAGTTAATCAAAGATTCAAATTTCAAGCTCACTTAGCCATATGCATCCTTACCTTTACCCTAGCCCCATTACAACCCTCAAAAGCCCTCATGATATTTGTATACATACATTAAAAAATTGTTGATTGTTAGATGAAAAACAAATCTTGAAAAGAATGATTAGAGGAGAATTGAGTGAATCAACCCTATACACTTGATCAATTATATGTTTTCACCGATGATCATCTATTTTCTTGCAAGTTGTAAATTCTTTTCTAATAACTCAATTCAATTGTGAATTTGATTTGATTGTGATTGTTTTAGCCCTTATGTTCATACATATTTTTTTGGAAATTGATTTGTTTTGACCAAGTAGTTGGCTGCATTGCATTTAGATAGGTTGCATATAGATAGTTTACTTGCATTGAATAAATGTTGATACCCCTTTTTTGTCTCTCTTGAGTTTAGCATGAGGGCATGCTAATATTTAAGTGTGGGGAGGTTGATAAATCACAATTTTATGGTTTATTTTGTATTGAATTTGGTGGATTTTGCCAACTTTTCTCCTATTTATTCACTAAAATAGCATGGTTTCATGAATTCCTCCTCATTGTGCTTAATAGTTAAAAACATGCTTTTTAGGCCTTTAGTTAGTCAAATTTAATTCACTTTTAATTCCACTTGATTCCTTGATATGTTTGTTAGTGATTTCAGGATTAAAAGGGCAAGGAATGGATCAAGAAAGTGAAGTGGAAAGCATGCAAGATGGAGAATTTATCGAAAATAAGGATTTGGAAAATTCAAGGCGGCGCGTACGCGTGACCGAAGCGTATGCATGAAGAAAAAACTCGTCAAGGCGACGCATACACATGACTGATGCATACGCGTGATATGGAAAGTTGCAAACTGATGAGTACGCATGACCTACGCGTACGTGTGACAAGCAGCGCATGGCCAACTTAATGAAGCATGCTGGGGGCGATTTCTAGACTGCTGGAGCCCAATCCAACTCATTTCTGAAACTATTTAATGCAGAATTCAAGAGGGAACAAAGGGAGAGCAATTAGGTTTAGCTTAAAAACATGCTTTAGGTTATATTCTAAAGAGAGAAGCTCTTTCTTCTCTCTAGAATTATGGTAGATTTAGGATAGATTTTCCTTAGATTAGGTTTAATTCTTGCTTTCATTCACTTTTTCTTGCAATTTATTGTTCTTGCATCTTTGTTCTTCTAGTTTTATTTGCTATTCCCTTTATTTTGTTACTTTTATGTTTATGAACTTCTTGTTGATTTTAATGCAATTTATGTTTTCATGTTTCTTATTATTTAATTGAGTTGTTATTGTTATTTTCTTGCAATTGGTAGTTGTTAGATTTTATATTTCTTGTTAATTTACTATGATTTCCTTTTATGCCTACTAAGTATTTGATAAAATGCTTGGTTGGAGTT
The DNA here is from genome assembly GCF_014773155.1 of Arachis stenosperma. NCBI lineage: Eukaryota > Viridiplantae > Streptophyta > Magnoliopsida > Fabales > Fabaceae > Arachis > Arachis stenosperma. The sequence goes on from NC_080377.1 coordinate 99,329,124, forward strand.
TAGAGTAAATTTTTGTGTTCTTGGCTTGGGTTAGTAACTTGGGTAACCTTGAGTTACTAATGTCCAAGTGATTGATAATTTGTTTCCATTGACTCTAGTTGTCATTAAATTAATTAGTGAGTGGGTAGGACTTATGGATTAGGATCAATTAAGCTCACTTAACTTTCCTTTAATTTTGGGGATGACAAAGTGGGAATGATCTTTGTAATTATCATGTTGTGGTTAGTGACAAGGATAGAGATTCCTAACCATTAACCCTTGCCAAGACCTTTTTACCATTTGAGTTTTCTTTACTTTCTTACTTTTTACATTTCTTGTCCCTTATTTCAAAACCCCAAAAATATTATCTCATAACCAATAACATGAACATTTCCGTGCAATTCCTTGAGAGACGACCCGAGGTTTAAATACTCTCGGTTTTTATTAGGTTTGCTTAAGTGACAAACAAATTAAACTTTGATTGAGGGTTATTTATTGGTTTTGAACTATACTTGCAACGGAATTATTTTTGTGAAAATTTCTAGACCGATGTTAATCCTACATCAACCAGCAAATATAGTTGCTTCCAACTTGCATAACTCTCACCAAGGCATCAACTAACCTAAATTTTGGATTGGAGACTCTTAACTTATCTAAAAATAACTGTGCTTTGGTTGCAACCTAAAAGCTATTAAGTTTTGGGAGTTATAAGCTTTGGAAGTTGCTTTAAATTATGTTGAAATTTGATTTTTCCTATTTTAACCAATGATTTTCAAACATTTATATCTTCCAATTCTCAACTCCTACAAATCTAAACAAACTAAAGTCATCAAACTTTCAAACAAAATTTCATTTCAAAGTTCAATCTATGAAAATCGCAGCAAAGCGCACAAGTTATTACACTCGAAATTCTACAGCACACCATATTTCAACAACCATATGTAAAAAATTTACCATACTTAGTTATGGTTAATGAATTAATCCACAATTTTTTAGTCTTATTCTAGACATTTCCATGCTCAACTCAAACTTGTCCTACATGATTCTAATCATTGTAGAATTAGTTATAATCTTTTAAAGTTACTACCATTTTTAGTGTAAAAAAAATAGATTTAGCATTCCAATTTCATAAAGCTCCATAGTTGGATGAGTAAATTCTTTGCTCCATTGTTTGGTAGAGAATGTGTACATACAAAGACTTTGATGCTGGTTTTGTGTGTAGGAAAATCTTACTTGGTGATAAGAAAATAGATTGGGGCTTAGGGGTTTTATCGCAATAGATAAGGATTATTCAGTAAAGGGCATACCCAAAAGAACACAGCAAAAACATAAAAAGATAGATAAATGGGCTTTTTTTTTCTACTAGATCTCTAAGAAACCTGTTCTTAGCAACCTAGGTCACCGGAAAGGGCTCCCTACTAGACCTTCAAAGAACCTATCCTTGACAACCTAGATAAGAGGGATGAAAATTGAATCACTCTATTTTCTCCATGCAACAAGCGAAGCAAATCACTCACCTCACTTAATTACACTAAAAAAGCGTGCATAAAGTACTAAGAAAATTTTATTCATCAAAGTTGTGTAAATTGTCACAGCAAAGGTGTTTAAATAGACCTCTAACAAACTAGCTAAAAAGTAAGATAAGATAAATAATTTAAATCTTATTTGATCTTATTGGATTAGATCATATTTGATTAAAATTTTGAAATCCTAAAGATATGATAACTAATGTAGATCAGATTTGATCTTATTAGATTAGATCAGATTTGATTTAAATTTAAAATTCCTAAAAATACTACTAAGCAAGTTAGAAGTAAATCAAATCTTCCAACAAACTCTAACAGCAAAACAAATTAAAATTAAATGACTAAAAATTCAAAAATTAATAAAAATTATGTCTTCCATTGAATTTGAAAAGTTTTATTAGGCTTCTTGTTGTCTTGCCTTAGCCAAATGGGCCATATGAATTGTTGTCCTTTCAGCACCACTATTTTTAAGACGAACTATTGGTCTTCTTGATGTCCAAGACTGGCATGGCACAATTCTTCTAGTATTCAGATCCTTGAATATGACAAGATTACCATTCTGCCCTTTAGCTCTAAGATGACGAAAATGCCCTCCTGACCATGTATCATCCTCTTCCTCCTCAAAAAGATTCATCCTCGAATCTTGAATGAGAAGCTCTTTTTCCCTCCACGGAATCCAAACCTAATCTCTTGGTTCAAATACCATGGTTTGATGGCTTTGCTCTATCCACTGAATTGTGGGTATGTCCCTCATGTGTGCAAGTTCAATCTTTCCAACCATACTTTCACTATCGTGTCTAAAGTGTGCAATTTATCTATCTTCCTTTTCCTCCATATTAATGCCTCCATAATTGACCAGTAAATTTACAAATCATGGAAAAGTTGATAGAAAAACACTATAAATTTCATGGTTGGGTGTATGAGAAACTAAGGACTCCGTAGAATTCAATGATACTAATGCACTCTTGTCAAAACTAGAACTTTTTAGATTTCTCTCACAAGTGTGTTTATTTTTCTCAGTTTGTTTTTCACTCATTGATTCCGCTCGCTCACTATTCTTTTCTTTTCTCTCAAAACTCTCGCTTTCAGTCAAACATGGATTCTTTTCACTCAAACACTCACTCTCTTTCACAATTTCTTTTCTCTCATATTTTTCAAATTGCTCACATCACAAGAACCCAGTTGAAAAATTCTGCACTTTTGAGTCTTCCAAGGACACATAATCCTCTACAGCATACTCAACAAATTCTTTCATCTCGGGCTTTGAAGAAGAATGAAAGATAGGCGTAAAAGAAATCCTCTTCTTATGGTGATCTATCATTTGTTGCACCTGCTCCATGTCAATAGCCAATTTGATTAAATCGTCCATGGTCGTGTAACGGTAACATTGGACTTTATCTGCAAGTTCTTCGCATAATCCAAACAAAAATCGGTCCATAAGAATCTCAGGACTCGTTTTAATATTAGCCATGTCCATCAAATATAGAAGCTCCTTGTGGTACTCCATCACTGATTGTGAACCTTGTTGTAACTTACAAAATTTTTTGAAAAATTCATTGTGGTATGATGATGGCACAACTCGATTCCTCATGTGGTATGAGGATGGCACAAACTGGCTCCTCATGATTTTTTCATCTTCTTCCAGCTGCAAATTGGGCGATTTCCGTATTGTCTTCTAGTTCTTTCTAATTCAGTCCACCATATACGGGCAACATCGAAAAAATTGGCTTGTACTCGTTGAACTTTCTTTTCCTCTGAAAGAACGCAATTTGCAAAAATCGATTCTACCTTCCTTTTCCATCTGAAATACGCTTCAGGATCATTCTTCCTTTTGAATGCAAGGATTTGCAACCGAGAACCCTTTTTCGCATGAGATTCTTTCATCATCACTATCGTAATACGCAATCATTTTTTTTGCGATTTTTTCATTTTTTTTAGGACTCTAAGTTGAATTTGCAAAAATTAAAGAGAAAAAAAAAACAAAAAGACTAAATAAAGCCCATAAAAAAATTTACCTACGACCTGTAACTGATACCAGATGATAAAAAAATTATTAATGGCTTTAATAAATTTGAAGCATTAAAATCCCAATGGAATGGGGCAAGAAAAGAATGGCATCAAGAAGAAGAATTTATTGGCATAAAGAGACATAGTGAAAACATAAAAAGATAGATAAATGAGTTTTTTCCTACTAGACCTCTACGAAACCTGTTCTTAGCAACCTAGGTCAGGGCTCCCTACTTGACCTTCAAAGAACCTATCCTTGACAACCTAGATCAGAGAAATCAAAATTGAATCACTCAATTTTCTCCATGCAACAAGTGAAGCAAATCACTCACCTCATTTAATCATACTAAAAAAACGTGCATAAAGCACTAAGAAAATTTTATTCATTAAAGTTTTGTAAATTGTCTCACCAAATGTGTTTAAATAGACCCTTAACAAACTAGCTAAAAGATAAGATAAAATAACTAATTTAAATCAGATTTAATCTTATTGGATTAGATCAAATTTGATTCAAATTTTAAAATTCTAAAGATATGATAACTAGTTTAAATCAGATTTGATCTTATTAGATTAGATCATATTTGATTTAAATTTAAAATTCCTAAAAATACTACTAAGCAAATTAGAATTAAATCAAATCTTCCAACAAACTCTAATAGCAAAACAAATTAAAATTAAATGACTAAAAATTTGAAAATTAATAAAAACTATGCCTCCTATTGAATTTGAAAAGCTTTATTGGGCTTCTTGTTGTCTTGCCTTAACCCAATGGGCCTTATGAATTGTTGCCTTTTCAACACCACTGTGTTTGAGACGGGTTCTTGGTCTTTTTGATGTCCAAGACTGGCATGACACAATTCATCCTTGAATATGACAAGATTACTATTCTGCCGCTTAACTCTAAGATGACAAAAATGTCATCTTGACCACGTATCACTTGGTGAGCCGTTAGCCTCTCATGTTTATAAGCATAAGGTTCCGATTTTTTTTGACAGATAGATAAAAAAAGAGCTGTGCTAGGGAGCCAGTAGGTTTTGCATGTTGTAACCATCAATTACCCATTAATAGTGTTTTTAATGGTGTGAGATTACATCTAATGGTGGAAGATCACTCACTTTTCTTTTGATGATTAAGTGTTGGCTAGATTGTTAAAAAAGTGCTAACCCCTAAACTTTTCCGATAAAAATATGAAGGATGAATATTATTGCTTCATAGGGAATGTAGTGTTTCAATGTGCATTATTTTAGATACATTTTTTCTGCTGTTTGGGAATGCGACAGTCCCCAGCAATATAGTCACAAGGCTATAGATAGATTACTCTAATCACAGAATGACAGACATTCCTCTGTAGCGGCAAAGACAAAGATAAGCCACTACTTTCACTCTCCAGTATACTTTGGTTTCCGCTTCTCAGCAAACGCAGCCAAGCCTTCCAATCTATCTTTTGTATTCAGCACCTGATCATAGCAATCTTCTTCCAAGGCCAAACCTGATCTCATATCAGTATCAACCCCCTCACTGATAGCTCTTTTAGCCATCCTTATAGCTACTGGACCCTGTGGAAAATTCATTGCAAGTGAATAAGAACTAACTGCCACCAACATTGCGGTAATTTTACAACTAAAGTGATTTTAATTTATACTACAGAAGCCATTCAATCTCGTAAAATTTCTTTAAAGTGAAACATGTTCAACTACAAATATGCTCCGGATATGAACATTCAAATAGATTGCACGGGTCAATTGCACCACATCACTTGCATGCAGCTGAACAAGGTAAAACCTACAGCTACGCACTATTTAGCAATACTTTTCCTTTTCTCGACAGATCAATTTCGAAAGAAGAAATGAAAAACCTGTGGCTAACAAAACATGAACCTTCCTTATAGTTATACCTTCGCATTGATTTCCCGAGCAACTGCGAGTGCCTTTGAGTAGGCTTCACCAGCAGGAACAAAGTAATTTACAAGTCCTGTACCAACCAAAGGATGCTTATGCATTTGCTAGTTGTCACAACTTATTATCGATAATATTATAAAACAGCAAGTAGAGGTGTGGTACATAGATTTTGGAGGGAAAAGTGTATGTATTTTTCAGGTGACGAAGATTTAGTACATGCATTCGTATAAAAGTTGCACAACAATGGTGGCCTTTCTCGTTGCTTTCTTCAAGGACAACAAGAGATGGCTAAGAATAAGGCTGCAATTAGAATGTCTTGGATGTTCTTTAAGTTAAAATTGCCAAGTTAAACAGATGGCGAGCTTATATCATTTAAGATATTATTAATTAGGGAAAGGGGAAAAAATAGCAATCAACACACCTAAGGACAGAGCCTCTTTGCCATTAATCTCTCGACCAGTATATATAATCTCCTTTGCTATTGCGTTTCCAACCAATCTAGGTAGTCGTTGTGTTCCACCTGCCCTGTGCATGACAGGATTCCATGAGAAGCAATCATTGCAAAGATGTAAAGTATTCTATACCAGTCATATTTAATGCTCATAAACAAAAGCAAGAGATACACTGTTGAAATAGGAGGCATCAAAAGAAAATACATATGCAAAAGTCATCTAGTATACAACTTACCCAGGGATTATGGCGAGTCCAGTTTCGGGCAAACCCATCAGAGCATTTTCCCCTATATCGTGACAGAAGAGATGAGTAGAAACAAATCAAATATTCGCATCACATTCAAAGCATCCAAATGATCCTAAAAATAACTATATCCAATTTGCAAGGTACTGCACATCTAGTTACCACATATTCTAATATCACATGCCAGGGCCATTTCAAGTCCACCCCCAAGTGCAACTCCTTCAATAACAGCAATAGTAGGTATGCAAACCTTCTGAATAGAGAAACAAATATTCGACTCAATTCAACTTTCAATTTTCAAGGAGCACTGTCAAAGTTGGGAATACAGAGACAGTATGATATAAGGAATTAAGTACAACTGTACAATCACAGCAAAAAAACATTGTAGAGTGCATCTAGAAATCTCTCTTTTACCACAATGCTAAAAATTATAAGTGGCACAGCCAAAGAATTGGAGGGAAAAGATCGTAGCACCCGGCGAATTAACCTAACCCTAAACCAGTAAACCCAAAACCTTCACATAATGGAGCCAAGGTCTTACCATTCAATTACAATAGAAAGTTGATAAATTTAGAATGTAAATAACAAAGTGATGCACACTAACCTCTAAATATAAGAAAGCGGAGCGAAGAGAATTCACAAAAACCTTAACCTCTGATTGACTCATGTTTCTGCGCTCCTGAAATCAAATAACCAGGATGCTTGTAAACAAACACACAGCTGACCTCTAACATCATAAGAAAGTATAAAACTAAATCTACACCAGCAAGAATCCAATTAAAATCATGAATACTATTAATTTCTTTTATATAGGCACCGTGGAAAGGAAAATTTGCATCAAAAAACAAACATGTCAAACACTCCACCTCTATTATTGATTAACCTTTAAATCTGCCCCAGCACAAAATACGCCAGGGACTGAACTGCAGATCATGGCAACATTAACATTTGATTCCTGATTAATAAATTCAAAGGCACGAGTTAATCCTCGCAGCATCTCTTTCCCTATAGCATTTTTAGCACCAGGTCTATCCAAGCTAACCTCCACAATCCCTATAACAAGCTGAAAAACTTGAGAAATGGATAGCAAAGGAAAAACAGGAAAGAATAGAAAATTCATATAAATTATTTCAGTTTAGAAGCTTTAGCCGAAAACTTGTTACCGGAATCAGTGGCAGAGAGTTTGTGAAACTTAACGAAGTCAGAAGCAGAATGGTGGAGAAAAAGATTTCTGCGGTTGTGGTATTGATGCAGTATGGCGAAGGTGAGCGATGGGTGATTGGGAGTAAGGTAGGGTTTGGAGGTGGATAGAGACCTCTTCATCAACACTCTCAAAGCGCCCATTTTTGTTACAGCCTGAGTATGACAATGGAAGATGATGTATGCTATGCTGCTGAAGAAGGTCAACACTAGTCGCACAGTAAAATTTATTATTATTAGGTAAACTATTAAGAATTTAAGATGGTATTCCAAAGTTTGTATCTCTCTCAAAAAGAATTTTAAAAGATGTTAATAATAAATAAATTAGCAAAAAAATAAAAAATATAACAATAAATTAGATATTAAATATATATTTTATAGAATAATTTTAGAAATTATATTTTGATGTAAATTTTTATAATTATTATTAAAAAATAAAATATTTTTATTTTTAAAATTTTATAATTTTTTGTTAAGTAAATTTTTTTAAAAAAAAATTATTATAAATGACTATATTTTTTTAAAAAAAATAAAAAAAACTTAGAGATCAAATTTTGTTCGAACTTTTTTATGTATCTTCTAAATATTCATTCAAGTCTTGTCACAAAAATTTAGATCTAATGAATAAGTTATTTGCTAAATATAAAATATTTTGTTACATAAAAAATATAATATTTATTGATTTTTTTGTCATATTTTCAAACCATTCAAGGGTTATTTTGTCAATAACAATTTATATGCGACTGAATCTTTTGGGTACTGAATTTGTCATTAACCCTATTTATATTATGGGTGAGTTTTTAAAAAAAAAATTGTTATATATTTTTTTAAAAAATTTTTTAGAAAAATAAAAATAATTTATATTTAGATATTTTATGTAAAATTTTTTATTTAATAATTATATTTGATTATAATAACATAAAAATATTTTTTATTTATTTATTATGTTAAAACTAATTTTTTTAAGCAAAAAAATTTAATAAAAATATAAATGGTATCTTTTAGAAAAAAGATATTTTATTTTTTAATATATTCATTTTTACAAATAAAATTTTCTCAAATATGCTAAAAAAAATTATTAAAAAAATTCTAACAACTTAATGATACTCAAACAAGTTTTATATCTATTTATAGTAAATTAACTAATTAATAGAAGTATTCTAATTGGGTTTTAAGTTTACTTTTATTCGTTACATTACATTTTCTTTAACATAATGTTACCTTTAAGGATGTGATAAAATATAGAGTGAACTATCAATTTGGTACCTATCCATTTCTCAAAATGACAACATGATCTCTCAAGATAAAAATAATTCACTTCGGTCTTTGTCTTCTACTTCCGTGATACAATGAAGTTTTTGTGGGTGTTTCTCCGTCAACTCTGAATAGAAAACGTTGACATGTCAGGTTCAGAAATGGACAGGAATCTAATTGTCTCTAAATTCAAATTGGTTAGATATTTATTTGTCCTTATTCTTTAAATAATATTTTTTAAATTATTTTTTATTCATTATATTAATATTTTTTAAAATAAATTATTGAATATAAGGTATAATAAGTATAAATTAATTAATAAATTATTCAAATTTAAAAATACCATTTATTATGAAATTAAATAAATAATTTTCAAATATAATTTTTAAATATATAAATAATGAACATTAAAATACGATTAATACATTAATAATAATAACACTATCATATACTCTTAGTATTATCTAGATCATTTTCACAATGAAATAGAAACTAATAAACACATTATTTTATATATAGTAAAATTTTGCTGAGCAATAACAAATTTAATTTTTTATCTCTTTAAACTAAATTAATAATTCTATTTGATATCTTTACACTAAAATACACTATCAATAGACTACTAATACTAAATAAAATAATATATATATATATATATATATATATATATATATATATATATATATATATATATATATATATATATATATATATATATATATATATGTATCTCAGAACAGTTAACAATATTCAGTTATCCAACCTTTATCAAAGTATAGATCTTAGTTAGAACATCCCTAAAAATAGCTAGATATATATATATATATATATATATATATATATATATATATATATATATATATATATATATATATATATATATATATATATATATATATCCTAGGCATTGAGCTGACGTCCAGGCTAGTCTAGACTATTTACTCGTGTAATCCCTCTAAACTACAAAAGCTAGGAAAAGTACGTTCTTGGTCTTCAAAACTTGGTTCACGTTGAACGTCATCAAAAGACAGAATGCCATCTACTACTCCTCTACACGATCATACGTCGTCGTGGGACAACTCAGTGGTTCAAATAGCCACATAACAGGAGCCTTGTATGGAGGATCTAAGTTAGAGTTCGTAAATAGACGGGTGCAAACGTCAACTAGTCTTATGGTATATATATATATATATATATATAAACAGAAAACGAATCTTGCTCTAGACTCAGAAGACTACCCAGAGCAAAATCATATTAAGTCCTACAATATCTCTGTTCAATTGACTTTAAATTGTACCATAATGCCTACATTTGGAGAATAGTTCTTAGTTTATAGACATCTCCACCAATACATTTCCAGTAATTTCTTTTATCATTCAGTTTTTCATTCATCTCTTTCGTCTTTTATACTTTAATTCTTAAGACTTATGACCAAAGTCATTCAATTGACTTTCAATTCTTTTTTCTTAATCTCTTCCTTAACTTTTTCTTAACATTCTTCTTAACTTTTTCTTTACTTCATCCCTAATCTTTTCCTCAACCTTCTCCTTTTATCAATTCCCATTTCTCTTTTTCTTATTCATTCGTTGTTTATTTTGTCCTCAATTGATGTTTTAATTTATTTTTGTCTCTTTTTTATGTTTTTATTTCTCTCTTTAATGTTCATATTATTATTCTTTGTATACTTTTTTAACTAACTTTTATCTTCTCTTTAATGTTTCTCTTCTCTTTTATCTCTCTCTCCTTAACATATTCTTACCACTTACTAGATATTTTATGAAAAAAATTATAAGATTATGGACTTAAATTTGTCTTTCTAAGATTTTAGAAAAATTTATATTTTTACCATTATTATATTATTATTAACAAAATAATATTATTAATAAAATAATAATAACTTATTATTTTATTATTAAAATGTATTTAATAATATTTTTTTATAAACTTTTAAAAATTTTATTTTTACCTCCAAACTTTCAATATTTGCACTTTAACCTCTTAACTTTTTAATATTATACTTTAATTTCCAAACTTTTTATTAATTAACTTTCAACCCAAAACTTTTCTTATTTACAAGTTGACCACAAAATAATCAAAAGCATAGGATTTCTTGTTCTTCAAGAGATTTGAATTTGTTCATCAAAGTTCATCAAATTCTTACTTGATTTTTAACTAGTTTTTCAATTTTTTTAGTAACCAAATTTTCTCACTTTTTAATTCCATTTTTCAGCCACCAAATCACATCAAATTTATCAAGATTCCAGCTTCAATAAAGCATCAAAACTAGGCTGGAAGTTTTGGATTTTCAGCTACACTTTAAACCGAAATGTTTGCTTCACTTTTCATCAAACTTTTAACATAATTCAAGCACATAAACATCCAAAATCAAGTACAAACTAGCAGTCCAACAATCACTCAATAAGAACTCAATTAATCAAAATTAATTTTACCAAATCCTACCTTTTGTTGTTGCTCCTAATCGGCTACACCAAGAAAGCTTTCTAGCTCACTTTTTCTCCTAATATTCAATCAAAAACAACTTTAAAACTCAAAACTATCAACTGGCCAAATCATTAACAGCTAATTAGAAAAGATTTTCTTACCTTAACCTTGCTGAAAGTTGAGGTTTCTTGGCTTACAAGTCTCGTAAGCAAGAGATCTAAGAAGAAATATAAAAAAGAGCATAAGTTCAAGCATGGTTCTCAAAGCCAAACCAAACAAGAGGGGAGAGCAGCCACCAAACCTGAATTTGATCCATGAAAAGTGGCATAGATTTGAAGAAGAAGAAGAAGAGATGATTACTTTAATCGGTTCAAAATTTTGATTGGAGTTTTGGTTAGGAAGAAATCAAGCTTGGAAGCATGAATGGTCATGAAAATTCTACCATTTTCCTTTCTCTTTTCTTTCTTATTTTCGGCTTGGAAAGAAAGGGAGAGCAACTGTAGTATCATTCAATGGTGGGATAAATTAATTAAGGGTTCTTAGTCACCCAGAAGTTGGTTAAAAATATCTTAGAAGGATAATTACTAAAGCTAGATGTGTTATGATACAAATAATAAAATATCTAGTGGTAAACATATGAGCTACTAGTATAGATGATACTAGTAACAAGATAAGCATGAGAATAGAAGGTATATGATGAAGCATTAACATAAATAAGGTCGTTAGAAAGTGCTGACATTAACCTACACCAGCAGACTTTGAGCCCAGTTATTATATTACTAAACTTATCTTCTGTTTTAACTAAAGCAGATCAAATAATAATATAATAATACTCAAGCAGTTCAAATAATAATATAATAATATTATATTATTATTTCTTTTCTCTCGCGATTCGAGCCCGGCTCGTTAAACTGAGATTAACCACAGAAATTAGAATTTTGAAATTCTTAGTCGAAGCTGCTCAAAAACTAGGTTTTTTGCAACTGAGTTGATGAGCTTAGCTCACTAGAGGTGCTTGCTTCACTAAACTTTCAAAGAAACTCTGTTTCTTCAGGAAAAAATCCTGTCTTTTCGAAAACCAGGTCATTACAGTCTAGACTCACCAGCTTACTAAAAATAATTTTATTAGTATTTGGCTAAATTTTTTTACCAATATTATTGTTCATAATGGATTTGGGTTTAGTGCATAATGTAAAGACTTAACAAATAAGTAGGGTTCAACACCTCACCATCATCCTTGTTCACTAGAGTGAAAAGAGAGGGCACCACCATGTCAAATCAGCCTCCCATCACCTCCAAGCCTCTTTGTAACGACGTCGTTTGACTTCGATCGTCCAACCTACTACCACAACTTGTGTTGTGCCCTTTGTCTCTAAACGTTTATTACATTCATACTATATCTATTTATAGTAAATCAATTAATTAATAGAAATATCTTAATTGAATTTTAGGCCTACTTTTACTCATTACACCAGTACAGTGATTCAAGACCAAAAAGGGAGCTAATGTTGGCTGGCACTTAGAAGCTCCCATCCTCTCTCCACAAAGGAGAGAAAAGGCTTGAGTGTGCTTTTTGGGCCTAAAATTGGCCCATCAAAAAATATTTTTTATTTAAGGGTTGAAGGATATAATATAGAAGTATTAAAAGCAATAGGGTTTAGGATTCAGGATTTAAGAAAAAATTTAATAATAAAATGAGAATCAAATTAAAAGTTTGATAATGGCTAGTTTTCTTTTCTCTCTATACAAGAGTGTTTTCTTTGAGCACCCAATGAACAACCAGTGAGCAACCTTCAGGTCCTACGAGGATGAGCCAAGAAGAGCGACCTTGGTCTAACAACTATCCATGGATGAGCAAGACTTGCTGAACAGAAGCATAAAAAAGGTTAGAAAAAATGGCATAAGCTTTACAGGAGAGCAGTTACTAACCATAAGAGAAGATCAAGTCGATACAGACAATTTAACGCCGATACATGTCTTTCCCAAAATATTTATATTTTTTCTCAATTTAATTTTCTTAATTAAAATTTTACCGTTAAATTTTTAAATTATAAATTCTAATATTTTTACATATTCCAAGCGTATTAATTCCAATTAACGTAGTTTAAATTAATTAATTTACTAAATTTAATTTTCTCAGATTTTACACATGTTCTTTCTCTTCTCTTAAGAGCTTGCATCTTTGGAAAGTTTCAAAGATAGAAACAGTGGCAGAGGGCTAGATAAAAGCCTCACATCGGTTTAGAGTCTCCATGTTGATGGATTGTCAACTATTCAGATTCTGTCATGACACTTGCGATATCTTCCTTCTCAACATCAAGAGTTGATAATATATTTCGATGACTACAAGCTTGACCTTGTGAAAGATGAGAACGATGATGGTAGCACACAAGGTCGTGGTCCTCCCCACGCACTCTCTTCTCTATAGAAAATTCCCTTTTGGGATTGTGAGAACATGAGGGTTTTACCAGAGCATATCAATGACCTCTAATCACTGAGGCATATTGAGATTAGAGGTTGCTTTACATTAGAGTTATTGGATGAAGTTGAGTATTGCCTTCTACTGGAGTATAATAAAGAAAAAGCCCAACACTCTAAGAACATAAAAGCTCGATCAATATAATTACTCATTCATCTTTCATTCTGTTATTTTTGTCGTTTTCTTTAGTACGACTAGTATCCTTCTAGAAGATTATGACTCATCAGTTTGCTAGTTATTCTGATTCTTCTAGGATCTGTAAATATCTTCATAGAGATTTGATGAGATGTGCACTCTGTGTAGTATATATATGTAACCATTCAATCATTTAAACATTTGAAAATAGAAAATATAGTGTTTCACACTCACTACCTCTCTCCGCTATAAGTTTTATTGTGTATCAGAACACTAAGAGTTCTGCTGATACCCTGTCATGGTGAAAACAACCAATCCTAATAATCCTTCCCCTTCTGACCCTCCTATCATGGATGACTATCCACAACTAGAATCACAAAACCCCAGCAGCCTTTATTATATTACCTTAGTGAAAAACCCACCTCTGTTCTCATTACACCATACTTAACAACAAATAATTATCATTTTTGGTCCAGAGCATTTTTCATGGTTGTAATTTTGAAAAACAAATTTGGTTTTCTTACTGGTCTCATTCCTTTTCCTTCCTTTGATGATCCTCTTTTTCCTGCCTGAAAATGCTACAACAACTTGGTCCTTTCTTGGCTGTTTCACTCACTATCTCTTTACATTACTCATAATGTAATATAACTCAACACTACCATTTTCTGTCTGGTCAGACCTCCATGAACGTTTTTCCAATCAGATTTTCTTTTAATAGCAAAACACTAGGAAGAAGTTTATGCACTGAACCAGGACACCATGACTATTACAGATTTTTATATTGCTCTCAAAATCCTTTGGAAAGAGCTTGAGAACTCTAGACCTTTTCCCATTTGCACCTGTCCAGCAAAATCACACTGAACACATGACTTTATCATTTAATTTCTCAAGGGACTCGAGAATGATTTTCGTTTGTCCAATTGTAGCTTCTTCTCCTTGATCCATTGCCACTAGTGAACCGTATGTTCGCTATGGTGATCCAACGCGAACGGTAGCTCCAAGAGCACATTGGAATCCTTAATGATCAACGAGTTATCACCGCTGTCCTCGACACTCACCGCTCTTCTTCTAGTCGTGTTCGTGGCATACCCAACTTTTCCTCTAGATGCGGTGTCAGCTCCTTCAAGCAATGCACTTACTGTGGTCGCGGAGGTCTCACTGTGGAGGTGTGCTGTAATAAGCAAGGTTATCTTCCAGCCACCCCAGATACCCTGGTCATTTCCGCTTCTCTTATCAAAGCAACATCGGCCTTTCCTCTTCGTCCTTTCCAGCAACACCCGTTGTAACACCCTAACTATCAAAATGTCACGCTTCCGGTTGCACCACTCTGATAACTCGGGTATTACGATGACTCTTAAAATACTTAATACTAAAATATGAGCCTGTTTAAAACTTAAACCGAATTTTTCAAAACATACATCCATACTTACAATACAAATTACAATACTTACAAGGAATACATACATATTATTAATTTACAAGCATTAGATAATCAAATTCTTATCCCTCTTATAAAATCTTGTAAAGGTAAAGGCGAGGAAAAAAGTAACTAATACAACATGAAACATCGTTTAGACAGAAAAGAAATAAAATAAGCTCTTCCAAACTTCGTTGTCCATGACCTGAAAAAGAAAAGACCTTTAGGGGAGTGAGAACATCATCCTCACTATGGGGTTAGGAATTTATCATAATAGGTGATGAGCGGATATTTTATACGCTTTTTGGGGGTAATTTTATGTATATTTTAGTATGTTTTAGTTAGTTTTTAGTATAATTTTATTAGTTTTTAGGCAAAATTCATATTTCTGGACATTACTATGAGTTTGTGTGTTTTTCTGTAATTTCAGGTATTTTCTGGCTGAAATTAAGGGAGCTGAGCAAAAATTTGATTTAGGCTGAAAAAGGACTGCTGATGCTGTTGGATTCTGACCTCCCTGCACTCGGAATGAATTTTTGGAGCTACAGGAGTCCAATTGGCGCTCTCTCAATTGGGTTGGAAAGTAGACATCCGAGGCTTTCTAGCAATATATAATAGTCCATACTTTGCACGAATATAGACGACGTAAACTGGCGTTTAACGCCAGTTCTATGCTGCAGTCTGGCGTTCAGCACCAGAAATAGGATGCAAGTTAGAGTTCAACGCCAGAAACAGGTTACAACCTGGCGTTCAACTCCAAAAACAGCCCAGGCACGTGAGAAGCTTAAGTCTCAGCCCCAGCACACACCAAGTGGGCCCTAGAAGTGGATTTCTGCATTATCCATCTTAGTTTAGTCATTTTCTGTAAACCTAGGTTACTAGTTTAGTATTTAAACAACTTTTAGAGACTTATTTTGTATCTCATAACATTTTAGATCTGAATTTTATACTTTTTGACAGCATGAGTCTCTAAACTCCATTGTTGGGGGTGAGGAGCTCTACAGCGTCTCGATGAATTAATGCAATGATTTCTGTTTTCCATTCAAACACGCTTGTTCCTATCTAAGATGTTCATTCGCGCTTCACTATGAAGAAGGTGATGATCCGTGACACTCATCACCTTCCTCAATCCATGAACGTGTGCCTGACAACCACCTCCGTTCTACATTAGATTGAATGAGTATCTCTTAGATTCCTTAATCAGAATCTTCGTGGTATAAGCTAGAATCCATTGGCAGCATCCTTGAGAATCCAAAAAGTCTAAACCTTGTCTATGGTATTCCAAGTAGGATTCTGGGATTGGATGACTGTGACGAGCTTAAAACTCGCGAGTGTTGGGCGTAGTGATAGACGCAAAAGGATCAATGGATCTTATTCTGACATGATCGAAAACCGACAGATGATTAGCCGTGCTGTGACAGAGCATTTGGACCATTTTCACTGAGAGGATGGGAAGTAGCCATTGACAACGGCGATGTCCTACATATAGCTTGCCATGGAAGGAGCCTTACATTTATGAAAGTGAGAAAGCATTATGTTGCAGGAATTCAGAGGACAAAGCATCTCCAAGACTCCAACATATTCTCCATTAC
Organism: Arachis stenosperma; assembly: GCF_014773155.1. NCBI lineage: Eukaryota > Viridiplantae > Streptophyta > Magnoliopsida > Fabales > Fabaceae > Arachis > Arachis stenosperma. The sequence goes on from NC_080377.1 coordinate 99,345,749, forward strand.
TGCATAATAAGTATTTATTTCATGCTCTTTTACTTTTTACAATTAAAACTAAAAATTATTATTGATATTATATCCTGACTAAGAATAATAAGATAACCATAGCTTGCTTCAAGCCAACAATCTCCGTGGGATTCGACCCTTACTCACGTAAGGTATTACTTGGACGACCCAGTGCACTTGCTGGTTAGTTGTGCGGATTGCAAAAGTGTGATTGCAATTTCGTGCACCAAGTTTTTGGTGCCGTTGCCGGAGATTGTTTGAGTTTGAACAACTGACGGTGAATCTTGTTGCTTAGATTAGGAAAAATTTATCTTTTTGGTTTAGAGTCACTAGAATTGCATTTTCTATTATTCCTTTTTAAAAATTTTTCTTTAAAAAATTTTATTTTTCTTTATTAATTGTTAGTTTTTTATGAGTTTAGTGTCTTGTTGTAAGTTTGGTGTCAATTGCGTGCTTGTCTTTGTCTTTCAATTGTCGAATTGCATGCTCTTTATTTTTCCTTGATCTTCAAATTGTTCTTGTCAATTTTTCTTGTTTAATCTTTGGTTTTTCCTATTCTCTGTGTTTTTCGTGTTTTCCTTGTGCATTTTCAAAATATTTATTTTTAGTTATTAAAAATACCTCTTTAAAACACGTTACATTTATAGCTCAATTGGCTAGAGCGTTGGTTTATGTTCTTGGTAACTGGGCATCTTCTTTTTAAAATCTTTTTCAAAAATAATTTTTCTTTGATTGAATCTTGTGCCAAACTTTAAGTTTGGTGTTCTCTTGTTAATTTTTTTTAATTTTCGAAAATTTAATTTGGTTTTCAAAAAAATTTTAAGTTTGGTGTTCTTTCTTTTGTTCTTATTGTTCTTGTGAATCTTCAAAGTGTTCTTGAGTCTTATTTGTGTTTTGATCTTAAAATTTTTAAGTTTGGTATCCCTTGGTGTTTTTCCTCCAAAATTTTCGAAAGCAAGGAACATTAGATCTAAAAATTTTAAGTCTTGTGTCTTTTGTGTGTTTTTCTCTTTCATCATAAAATTCAAAAATCAAAAAATTATCTTCTCTAACTATGTTCAAGCAAATTTTTCGAAATTTTCTACAAAAATTCAGATTTCAATTTCAAAAATTTTCAAAATCTTATCCTTTTAAGATAAAAAAATCACATCTTTTTCAAAGATATCCTAACCACTTTTTCTCTCCTCATTTTTTCAAAAATTTTTAAAATATATTTTTTTAAATTTTATTTTTATTTTTTATTTTAGTTTTTATTTTATTTTTTATTTTATTATTTCAAAAATTACTTTTTTATAATAAAATAAATAAAATAAATCCACATCATCTCCCTTTCTCCATCATGGACCTAAGTGGAAATGAACAGTCCAGAAGGACTCTGGGCTCATATGACAACCCCACTACTGCTTCATATGGGAGTAGTATCTATATACCCTCCATCAGAGTTAGTAGCTTTGAGTTGAATCATCAGCTCATTATCATGGTGCAGCAAAGTTGCCAGTATTCCGGTCTTCCACAAGAAGAACCTACAGAGTTTCTGGCATAGTTTTTACAAATTGCTGACACAGTACATGATAAGAAAATAGATCAGGATGTCTACAGATTATTATTGTTTCTATTTGCTGTAAAAGACCAAGCTAAGAGGTGGTTAAATAACCAACCTAAGGACAGCATAAAGACATGGAAACAGTGGTGGACGAAATTGTGATCACATAAATGTAGTATTCTTTGTTGTTGTATGGAATCATTATTATGGCACTTATGTGTGGACACAACTCCGTTCAACTAACCAGCAAGTGTACTGGGTCATCCAAGTAATACCTTACGTGAGTAAGGGTCGATCCCACAGAGATTGTTGGTATGAAGCAAGATATGGTCATCTTGTAAATCCCAGTCAGGAGGATAAAATTATGGAATTTAGAAAATCAAATATGATTAATAAAAATAAACAGAAAATAAAATAGGATAGAGATACTTATGTAAATCAATAGTGGGAATTTCAGATAGGCGTGTGGAGATGCTAAAATCCTTTCGAATCTCTACTTTCTTATTGCTTTCATCCAATCCTTCTTACTCCTTTCCATGGCAAGCTGTATGTAGGGCATCACCATCATCAATGGCTACTTTTAATCCTCTCGGGAAAATGGTCCTATGCGCTGTCACTGCACGACTAATCATCTGGAGGCATCACCCTTGTTGATGGCTACATCCCATCCTCTCAGTGAAAATGATCCAAATGCTCTGTCACAGCACGGCTAATCATCTATCGGTTCTCACTCAGGTTGGAGTAGAATCCCTTGATTCTTTTGCGTTTGTCATCACGCCCAGCCTTCAGGAGTTTGAAGCTCGTCACAGTCATTCAATACCGAAATCCTACTCGGAATACCACAGACAAGGTTAGACTTTCCGGATTCCCGGGATCCTACTCGGAATACCACAGACAAGGTTAGACTTTACGGATCCCCATGAATGCCGCCATCTATCTAGCTTATACCATGAAGATTCTGTTGGGGAATCTAAGAGATATGCGCCCGGCCTAAGGTAGAACGAAAGTGGTTGTCAGTCACGCGCGTTCATAGGTGAGAATGATGATGAGTGTCACGGATCATCACATTCATCAAAGTGTTGTGCAACGTATATCTTGGAATAAGAATAAAAGAGAATTGAATAGAAAGTAATAATAATTGTATTGAAACTTGAGGTACAGCAGAGCTCCACACCCTTAATCTATGGTGTGCAAAAACTCCACCGTTGAAAATACATAAGTGAAAGGTTCAGGCATGGCCGAATGGCCAGCCCCCTGAATGATCAAAAGACCGAATGATCAAAGACTAAACAGTCAAAAGATTAAACTGTCAAAGGATCAGACGTCTAATACAATAGTAACTTATCCTATTTATACTAGACTAGCTACTAGGGTTTACATGAGTAAGTAATTGATGCAAAAATCCACTTCCGGAACCCACTTGGTGTATGCTTGGGCTGAGCTTGATCTATCCACGAGCTGAGGTTTCTCTTGGAGTTGAACTCCAAGTTATAACGTGTTTTGGGCGTTCAACTCCGGATCATGACGTGTTTCTGGCATTTAACTCCAGACAGCAGCATGTAATTGGCGTTCAACGCCAATTTACGTCGTCAATTTCCGAATAAAGTATGGACTATTATATATTGCTGGAAATTTCTGGATGTCTACTTTCCAACGTCGTTGAGAGAGCACCATTTGGAGTTCTGTAGCTCCAGAAAATCTATTTCGAGTGCAGGGAGGTCAGATTCCAACAACATCAGCAGTCCTTTTGTCAGCCTTTTTTCAGAGTTTTGCTCAAGTCCCTCAATTTCAGCCAGAAATTACCTGAAATTACAGAAAACACACAAACTCATAGTAAAGTCCAGAAATGTGAATTTAACATAAAAACTAATGAAAACATCCCTAAAAGTGCCTTGAACTTACTAAAAACTACCTAAAAACAATGCCAAAAAGAGTATAAATTATCCGCTCATCACAACACCAAACTTAAATTGTTGCTTGTCCCCAAGCAACTGAAAATCAATTAGGATAAAAAGAAGAGAATATACTGTGAATTTCAAAATATCAATGAATATTAATTCTAATTAGATGAGCGGGACTTGTAGCTTTTTGCTTCTGAATAGTTTTGGCATCTCATTTTTTCCTTTGAAGTTTAGAATGATTGGCTTCTCTTAGGAACTTAGAATTTTGGATAGTGTTATTGACTTTCCTAGTTAAGCATGTTGATTCTTGAACACAGCTACTTATGAGTCTTGGCCGTGGCCCTAAGCATTTTGTTTTCCAGTATTACCACCGGATACATAAATGCTACAGACACATGACTGGGTGAACCTTTTCAGATTGTGACTCAGCTTTGCTAGAGTCCCCAATTAGTGGTGTCCAGAGCTCTTAAGCACACTCTTTTGCTTTGGATCCTTTTTACCCTTGCCTTTTGGTTTTAAGGGCTATTGGCTTTTTCTGCTTGCTTTTTCTTTTTCTTTCTAATTTTTTTTCGCTATTTCTTTTCTTTCTATTTTTTTTCGCAAGCTTTTGTTTTTCACTGCTTTTTCTTGCTTCAAGAATCAATTTCATGATTTTTCAGATTATCAATAACATTTCTCTTTGTTCATCATTCTTTCAAGAGCCAACAGTTTTAACATTCATAAACAACAAGATCAAAATTATGCACTGTTCAAGCATTCATTCAGAAAACAAAAAGTATTGTCACCACATCAATATAATTAAACTAAATTCAAGGATAAATTCGAAATTCATGTACTTCTTGTTCTTTTGAATTAAAACATTTTTCATTTAAGAGAGATGAAGGATTAATGGATTTTATTCATAGTTTTAAGACATGGTTACTACATACTAATGATCATGAAGTAGAGACACAAAATATAGATAAACATAACATAGAAACCGAAAAACAAAAAGAAATAAGAACAAGGAATGAATCCACCTTAGTGGCGTCTTCTTCTTGAAGGACCAACAATGTCCTTAAGCTCTTCTATGTCCCTTCCTTGCCTTTGTTGCTCCTCCCTCATTGCTCTTTGGTCTTCTCTTATTTCATGGAGAATGATGGAGTGCTCATGATGTTCCACCCTTAATTGTTCCACATTGTGGCTCAAATCTTCTAAGAAAGTGTTGAGTTGTTCCCAATAGTTGTTGGGAGGAAAGTGCATCCCTTGAGGCATCTCAGGGATTTCTTGATGATGAGCTTCCTCATGCATCTCTTGAGAATCGTGGAGGGTTTTTCTTGCTTGCTCCATCCTATTCTTGTTGATGGGCTTATCCTCTTTAATGGAGATGTCTCCTTCTATGATAACTCCAGCTGAGTAACATAGATGGCAAATAAGGTGAGGAAAAGCTAGCCTTGCCATGGTGGAGGGCTTTTCGGCTATTTTGTAGAATTCATTGGAGATGACTTCATGAACTTCTACTTCCTCTCCAATCATGATGCTATGAATCATGATGGCCCGATCCACAGTAACTTCAGATCGGTTGCTAGTGGGAATGATGGAGCATTGAATGAACTCCAACTATCCTCTAGCTACAGGCTTGAGGTCCAGTCTTCTTAGTTGGACTGGCTTGCCTTTGGAGTCTCTCTTCCATTGAGCTCCTTCCACACATATGTCCATTAGGACTTGGTCCAACCTTTGATTAAAGTTGACCCTTCTAGTCTAGGGGCGTTCATCTCCTTGCATCATGGGCAAGTGGAACGCCAACCTCACATTCTCCGGACTAAAATCTAAGTATTTCCCCCGAACCATTGTGAGATAATTCTTTGGACTCGGGTTCATACTTTGATCATGGTTCCTAGTGATCCAAGAATTGGCATAGAACTCTTGAACCATTAAGATTCTAACTTGTTGCATGGGGTTGGTTAGGACTTCCCAACCTCTTCTTCGGATTTCATGTCGGATCTCCGGATACTCATTTTTCTTGAGCTTAAAAGGGACCTCAGGGATAACCTTCTTCTTTGCCACAACATTATAGAAGTGGTCTTGATGGCTCTTGGAGATGAATCTTTCCATCTCCCATGACTCGGAGGTGGAATCTTTTGTCTTCCCTTTTCCTTTTCTAGAGGATTCTCTGGCCTTAGGTGCCATTGATGGTAATGGAAAAACAAAAAGCTTATGCTTTTACCATACCAAACTTAAAATATTGCTCGCCCTCGAGCAAGAGAAGAAAGAAGAGAAGAAGAAGAAGAAGAAAATGGAGGAGAGTGAGGGGAGATGGATTCGGCCAAGGTATAGTAGAAGGGGTAGTATTGTGTGAAAATGAAGTAGAATGGAAGGGTATATATAGGGAGAGGGGAGAGGGTAGGTTCGGCCATTTAGGGTGGGATTGGGTGGGAAAATGTTTTTGAATTTTGAAGGTAGGTGGGGTTTATGGGGAAGAGTGGATGGATGTGAGTGGTGAATAGGTGATTGGGAAGAGAGATTGAGGTGATTGGTGAAGGGTTTTTGGGAAGTGTGACATGGGGAAGAGTAAAATAGGATTAGGAGGTAAGGTGGGAATATAGTAGGTGGGGATCCTGTGGGGTCCACAGATCCTGAGGTGATCCTGTGGGGTCCACAGATCCTGAGGTGTCAAGGAATTCCATCCTTGCACCAAATAGGCATGTAAAATGCCTTTGCACACCATTCTGGCGTTTAAACGCCGAGTGGTGCACATTCTGGGCGTTCAACGCCCATATGTAACATGTTTCTGGCGTTGAACGCCAGTTTCATGCTTGTTACTGGCGTTCAGCGCCAGCTTTTCCTCTTGGCACATTTCTGGCGTTCAAACGCCAGGATGTTGCTTGTTTCTGGCGTTCAGCGCCAGATTCATGCTCTGTTCTGGCGTTGAACGCCAGCCAGATGCTCCTTACTGGCGTTGAACGCCAGTCTGTGCTTTCTCTAGGGTGTGATTTTTCTTCTGTTGTTTTTGATTCTGTTTTTAATTTTTATTTTTTTTTTCGTGACTCCACATGATTATATACCTAATAAAACACGAAATAACAATAAAATAAAAATTAGATAAAATTGGGTTGCCTCCCAACAAGCGCTTCTTTAATGTCAATAGCTTGACAGTGGCTCTCATGGAGCCACAAAGGTGATCAGGTCAATGTTGTATAGTCCCAACACCAAACTTAGAGTTTGGATATGGGGTCTTAACACCAAACTTAGAGTTTGGTTGTGGCCTCCCAACACCAAACTTAGAGTTTGACTGTGGGGGCTCTTCTTGACTCTGAACTAAGAGAAGCTCTTCATGCTTACTCTCTTTTGTCACAGAGGGATGGCCATGTGCCTTAAACACAAGGTAGTCCCCATTCAATTGAAGGACTAATTCACCTCTGTTGACATCTATCACAGCTCCTGCTGTGGCTAGGAAAGGTCTTCCAAGGATGATGCATTCATCCTCATCCTTCCTAGTGTCTAAGATTATGAAATCAGCAGGGATGTAAAGGCCTTCAACCTTTACTAACACGTCCTCCACTATTCCATAATCTTGTCTCGACGACTTGTCTACCAATTGTAATGAGAACAAGGCAGGTTGTACCTCAATGATCCCCAGCTTCTCCATTACAGAGAGTGGCATAAGATTTATCCCTGACCCCAAATCACACAGAGCTTTTGCAAAGGTCATGGTGCCTATGGTACAAGGTATCAAAAACTTACCAGGATCTTGTTTCTTTTGAGGTAGAGTTTGCTGAATCCAGGTATCTAGTTCATTAATGAGCAAGGGAAGTTCACTTTCCCAAGTCTCATTACCAAACAACTTGGCATTCAGCTTTATGATAGCTCCTAAATATTGAGCAACTTGCTCTCCAGTCACATCTTCATCCTCTTCAGAGGAAGAATAGTCTTCAGAGATCATGAATGGCAGAAGGAGATTTAATGGAATCTCTATGGTCTCTATATGAGCCTCAGATTCCTGTGGATCCTTAATAGGAAACTCCTTCTTGCTTGAGGGACGTCCCAGGAGGTCTTTCTCACTAGGATTTTCGTCCTCCTCCTCCCTTGTGCATTCGGCCATATTGATTATATCAATGGCCTTGCACTCTCCTTTTGGATTCTCTTCTGTATTGCTTGGGAGAATACTGGGAGGAGTTTCAATGACTTTCTTACTCAGCTGGCCCACTTGTGCCTCCAGATTTCTGATGGAGGATCTTGTTTCACTCATGAAACTGAAAGTGGCCTTTGACAGATCAGAGACTAGATTGGCTAAATTAGAGGTGTTTTGTTCAGAATTCTCTGTCTGTTGCTGAGAAGATAATGGAAAAGGCTTGCCATTGCTCAGCCTATTGCGTCCACCATTGTTAAAGCCTTGTTGAGGCTTTTGTTGATCCTTCCATGAGAAATTTGGATGATTTCTCCATGATGAGTTATAGGTGTTTCCATAAGGTTCACCCATGTAATTAACCTCTGCCATGGCAGGGTTCTCAGGATCATAAGCTTCTTCAGAAGCTGCCTCTTTAGTACTATTGGATTCATGTTGCCATCCATTCAGATTTTGAGAGATCATGTTGACCTGTTGAGTCAACACTTTATTCTGAGCCAATATGGCATTCAGAGCATCAATTTCAAGAACTCCTTTCTTCTGAGGTATCCCATTATTCACGGAATTCCTCTCAGAAGTGTACATGAATTGGTTGTTTGCAACCATATCAATGAGTTCTTGAGCCTCTTCAGGCGTTTTCTTTAGGTGAATAGATCCACCTGCAGAATGGTCCAATGACATTTTCGAAAATTCAGAGAGACCATAATAGAATATATCTAATATGGTCCATTCTGAAAACATGTCAGATGGACATCTTTTGGTCAGCTGCTTGTATCTTTCCCAAGCTTCATAGAGGGATTCACCATCTTTTTGTTTGAAGGTTTGAACATCCACTCTCAGCTTGCTCAGCTTTTGAGGAGGAAAGAATTTATCCAAGAAGGCTGTGGCCAGCTTATCCCAGGAGTCCAGGCTATCCTTGGGTTGTGAATCCAACCATATTCTAGTTCTGTCTCTTACAGCAAAAGGGAAAAGCATGAGTCTATAGACTTCAGGATCAACTCCATTCGTCTTTATAGTCTCACAGATCTGCAAGAACTCAGTTAAAAACTGATAAGGATCTTCAGATGGAAGTCCATAAAACTTGCAGTTTTGTTGCATTAAGGCAACTAGCTGAGGTTTCAGCTCAAAGTTGTTGGCTCCAATGGCAGGAATGGAGATGCTTCTTCCATCAAATTTGGATGTTGGCTTTGTGAAGTCACCAAGCATTCTCCTTGCATTATTATTATTTTCGGCTGCCATCTCCTTCTTTTGTTCGAAAATTTCTGAAAGGTTGTTTCTGGACTGTTGTAATTTAGTTTCTCTTAGTTTCCTTTTCAGAGTCCTTTCAGGTTCAGGATCAATTTCAACAAGAGTGCCTTTTTCCCTGTTCCTACTCATATGAAAGAGAAGAAAACAAGAAAAGAAGAGGAATCCTCTATGTCACAGTATAGAGATTCCTTTGTGTTAGTAGAAGATGAAAAGAGGGAAAGAATGTAGAAGAGTGGGTTCGGATATTTGGATGGAGAGAGGTGAAGAGAAGTGTTAGTAATTAAATAATTAAATAGAATAAGAAAAGAGAGGGAGAATTCGAAATAATTTTAAAAAAAGGGGTTAGTAATTTCGAAAATTAGAGATAAGATGTAATTGAAATTAAATTTAAAACAATTAAAAAGAATTTTGAAAAGGAGATGAGATATTTTCAAAAATTAAAGAGGGAAAAGTAGTTAGTTGATTTTGAAAAGATAAGAAACAAACAAAAAGTCAAATAGTTAGTTGAAAAAGATATTAAAATCAAATTTGAAAAAGATAAGAAGATAAGAAGTTAGATAAGATATTTTGAAATCAAATTTTGAAAAAGATAAAATTTTGAAAAGGATAAGATAAAAAGATAAGATAAAAATTTTAAGAAAAAGATATTTTGAAAAAGATTTAATTTTTAAAATGACTTAACTAACAAGAAACTACAAGATAAGATTCTAGAATTTAAAGATTGAACCTTTCTTCACAAGAAAGTAACAAACTTCAAATTTTTGAATCAATCTCATTAATTGTTAGCATATTTTCGAAAATATGATATAAAAGATAAGAAAAAGATTTTGAAAAATAATTTTTAAAATTTTCGAAAATAAGAAAAAAAATGGAAAAGATATGATTTTTGAAAAAGATTTTCAAAATATAAGATTTTTAAAATTGAAATTTTGACTTGACTTGTAAGAAACAACTAATTTCGAAAATTTGGAGAGAAATAAGGAAAAGATATGTTTTTGATTCTTGAATTTTTCAATTATGAGAGAGAAAAACACAAACATGACCCAAAACATAAAAATTTTGGATCAAACACATAATGCATGCAAGAACACTATGAATGTTAAGATGAACACCAAGAACACTTTGAAGATTATGATGAACATCAAGAACATATTTTTGAAAAATTTTTTGATGCAAAGAAAACATGCAAGACACCAAACTTAGAAATCTTTAATGCATGGACTCTAACAAACGAAAAATGCATATGAAAAACAACAAACAACACAAAACAAGAAAACATCAAGATCAAACAAGAGGACTTATCAAGAACAACTTGAAGATCATGAAGAACACTATGAATGCATGGAATTTTCGAAAAATGCAAGAAAAATTTTTAAAGCTTGCAATTGACACCAAACTTAAAACATGATACAAGACTCAAACAAGAAACACAAAATATTTTTAGTTTTTATGATTTTATTAATTTTTTTCGAAAATATTTTTGGAAAAACGAAAAAGAAAAGAAAAATTTTTAAAAAGTTTTTGAAAAGAAAATTACCTAATCTGAGCAACAAGATGAACCGTTAGTTGTCCATACTCGAACAATCCCCGGCAACGGCGCCAAAAACTTGGTGGACGAAATTGTGATCACATCAATGTAGTATTCTTTGTTGTTGTATGGAATCATTATTATGGCACTTATGTGTGGACACAACTCCGTTCAACTAACCAGCAAGTGTACTGGGTCATCCAAGTAATACCTTACGTGAGTAAGGGTCGATCCCACAGAGATTGTTGGTATGAAGCAAGCTATGGTCATCTTGTAAATCCCAGTCAGGAGGATAAAATTATGGAATTTAGAAAATCAAATATGATTAATAAAAATAAACAGAAAATAAAATAGGATAGAGATACTTATGTAAATCAATAGTGGGAATTTCAGATAGGCGTGTGGAGATGCTAGAATCCTTTCGAATCTCTACTTTCTTATTGCTTTCATCCAATCCTTCTTACTCCTTTCCATGGCAAGCTGTATGTAGGGCATCACCATCATCAATGGCTACTTTTAATCCTCTCGGGAAAATGGTCCTATGCGCTGTCACTGCACGGCTAATCGTCTGGAGGCATCACCCTTGTTGATGGCTACAACCCATCCTCTCAGTGAAAATGGTCCAAATGCTCTGTCACAGCATGGCTAATCATCTGTCGGTTCTCAATCAGGTTGGAGTAGAATCCCTTGATTCTTTTGCGTTTGTCATCACGCCCAGCATTCAGGAGTTTGAAGCTCGTCACAGTCATTCAATACCGGAATCCTACTCGGAATACCACAGACAAGGTTAGACTTTCCGGATTCCCGGGATCCTACTCAGAATACCACAGACAAGGTTAGACTTTCCGGATCCCCATGAATGCCGCCATCTATCTAGCTTATACCACGAAGATTCTGTTGGGGAATCTAAGAGATATGCGCCCGGCCTAAGGTAGAACGGAAGTGGTTGTCAGTCACGCGCGTTCATAGGTGAGAATGATGATGAGTGTCACGGATCATCACATTCATCAAAGTGTTGTGCAACGTATATCTTGGAATAAGAATAAAAGAGAATTGAATAGAAAGTAATAATAATTGTATTGAAACTTGAGGTACAGCAGAGCTCCACACCCTTAATCTATGGTGTGCAGAAACTCTACCGTTGAAAATACATAAGTGAAAGGTTCAGGCATGGCCAAATGGCCAGCCCCCTGAATGATCAAAAGACCAAATGATCAAAGACTAAACAGTCAAAAGATTAAACTGTCAAAGGATCAGACGTCTAATACAATAGTAACTTATCCTATTTATACTAGACTAGCTACTAGGGTTTACATGAGTAAGTAATTGATGTATAAATCCACTTCCGGGGCCCACTTGGTGTATGCTTGGGCTGAGCTTGATCTATCCACGAGCTGAGGTTTCTCTTGGAGTTGAACTCCAAGTTATAACGTGTTTTGGGCGTTCAACTCCGGATCATGACGTGTTTCTGGCGTTTAACTCCAGACAGCAGCATGTAATTGGCGTTCAACGCCAATTTACGTCGTCAATTTCCGAATAAAGTATGGACTATTATATATTTCTGGAAAGCTCTGGATGTCTACTTTCCAACGCCGTTGAGAGCGCGCCATTTGGAGTTTTGTAGCTCCAGAAAATTCATTTCGAGTGCAGGGAGGTCAGATTCCAACAGCATCAGCAGTCCTTTTGTCAGCCTTTTTTCAGAGTTTTGCTCAAGTCCCTCAATTTCAGCCAAAAATTACCTGAAATTATAGAAAAACATACAAACTCATAGTAAAGTCCAGAAATGTGAATTTAACATAAAAACTAATGAAAACATCCCTAAAAGTAGCTTGAACTTACTAAAAACTACCTAAAAACAATGCCAAAAAGCGTATAAATTATCCGCTCATCAAACAGCTGTCACAAAAATTCTTGAATCACTATTTTCCTCCAAAATGGATGACATAGCTAAGGCTGAGCATCCAAGACTTCAAACAAGGAGATAATGAATCCCTTTATGATGCCTGGGAGAGATACAAAGAGATGCTAAGAAAATGCCCCTCTGAAATGTTTTCAGAGTGGGTGCAGTTAGACATCTTTTATTATGGGCTTACAGAGAAAGCTCAGATTTCTCTAGACCACTCATATGGTGGATCTATACACATGAGAAAGACAATTGAAGAAGCTCAAGAGCTCATTGATACAGTTGTCAGAAATCAGCATATGTATCTAAGAAGTGAACCTTCCAAGAAAGAAGAGGCTAAAATAGTAACTGCTGAACTAAGTCCTGCAGAACAAGTTACTGAATTCAATCAGTAATTAGATTTTCTAACAAAACAGCTAGCCGAATTCAAGGAGATATTGCAAGAAACAAGAATGGCTAATATGAATATGGAAGTGTAGTTGAAGCAAACAGAACAGCAATTGTCAAAACAAATAACAGAAGAGTGCAAGCAGTTCAATTAAGAAGTGGGAAAACATTAAATACCTCACTTCAAGGCTGCAGAAAGCCAAGAAATGAACAAACTGCTACCCAAAATCCCTCTGAGGATAGTTAGAGCCCAAAGAGGAATAATTTTGGCGCCCAAACGCTAGAAAATGGGTGGAAAGCTGGCGTTGAACGCCCAACCCATGCTCAGTCCTGGCGTTCAGCGCCAGAAACAAGCAAGGAATTGGCGTTGAACACCCAAAGGAAGCACAGTTCTGGTGTTCAGATGCCAGAAACAGGTAAGGAGTTGGCGTCTAATGCCACTCCAGCTTCCACCCCTGGCATTCAAACGTCAATGGGAGATCAGACACATACAAGTGCTGATAGCAACCCCTCTAAAAAGGCTTCTCAACCCACATCTATAGGCAATAAACCTACAGCAACTAAGGTTGAGGAATACAAAGCCAAAATGCCTTATCCTCAGAAACTCCGCCAAGTGAAACAGGATAAAATTTGCCCGCTTTGCAGACTACCTCAGGACTCTTGAAATAAAGATTCCGTTTGCAGAGGCACTTGAGCAAATACCCTCTTATGCTAAGTTCATGAAAGAGATCTTAAGTCATAAGAAAGATTGGAGGGAAACTGAAAAAGTTTACCTCACTGAAGAATGCAGTACAGTCATTCTAAAAAGCGTACCTGAGAAGCTTAAAAATCCAGAAGCTTTACGATACCATGCACATTAGAGGGTACTTGTACCAAGCAAGCTTTATGTGATTGATGAGCGGATAATTTGTATACTTTTTGGCACTGTTTTTAGTATATTTTTAGTATGATCTAGTTAGTTTTTAGTATATTTTTATTAGTTTTTAGTTAAAATTCACTTTTCTGGACTTTACTATGAGTTTGTGTGTTTTTCTGTGATTTCAGGTATTTTCTGGCTGAAATTGAGGGACCTGAGCAAAAATCTGATCCAGAGACTCAAAAGGACTGCAGATGCTGTTGGATTCTGACCTCCCTGCACTCGAAGTGGATTTTCTGGAGCTACAGAAGCCCAATTGGCGCGCTCTCAACGGCGTTGGAAAGTAGACATCCTGGGCTTTCCAGCAATATATAATAGTCCATACTTTGCCCAAGATTTGATGGCCCAAACCGGCGTTCAAAGTCACCTCAAGAAATTCCAGCGTTAAACGCCGGAACTGGCACCTAATTGGGAGTTAAACGCCCAAACTGGCACTAAAGCTGGCGTTTAACTCCAAGGAGAGTCTCTACACGAAATTTCTTCATTGCTCAGCCCAAGCACACATCAAGTGGGCCCGGAAGTGGATTTTTATGTCATTTACTCATCTTTGTACACCTTAGGCTACTAGTTATCTATAAGTAGGACCTTTTACTATTGTATTAGAGACCTGGAGAATCTTTTGATCATGTTTTTATGATTGAACCCTCTTTGGGAGGCTGGCCATTCGGCCATGCCTAGACCTTGTTCTTATGTATTTTCAACGGTGGAGTTTCTACACACCATAGATTAAGGTGTGGAGCTCTGCTGTACCTCGAGTATTAATGCAATTACTATTGTTCTTCCATTCAACTCCGCTTATTCTTTGTCCAAGATATCACTTGTTCTTCAACATGATGAAGGTGATGATTGACGCCCATCACCATTCTCACCCATGAACAAGGTGACTGACAACCATTCTTGTTCTACAAGCATCTGAGGCTTAGTGAATATCTCTTGGATTCCTGATTGCACGATGCATGGTTGATCGCCTGACAACCGAGTGCTCGCCTGACAAACGAGCCAACCATTCCGTGAGATCAGAGTCTTCGTGGTATAGGCAAGGACTGATGGCGGCATTCAAGAGAATCTGGAAGGTCTAACCTTGTCTGTGGTATTCTGAGTAGGATTCAATGATTGAATGACTGTGACATGCTTCAAACCTGTAACCTACTGGGCGTTAGTGACAGACGCAAAAGAGTGATTCTATTCCGGTAGGGGAGGGAACCAAACCGGTGATTGGCAGTACTGTGACAGAGTGCGTGCATTAGCTTTCACTGCGCGGATGGGAGGTAGCTGCTGACAACAGTGAAACCCTACACGAGCTTGCCATGGAAAGGAGTAAGAAGGATTGGATGAAGGCAGTAGGAAAGCAGAGAGACGGAAGGGAAGGCATCTTCATACGCTTGTCTGAAGCTCTTACACCAAGAATACATAAGTATCACTATCCTTATCTTCTATGTTATTTCGTTCATCATCATATACATTTGAGTTTGCCTGACGAAGATTTACAAGATGACCATAGCTTGCTTCAATGCTAACAATCTCCGTGGGATCGACCCTTACTCACGTAAGGTATTACTTGGACGACCCAGTGCACTTGCTGGTTAGTTGTGTGAAGTTGTAGTGATCACAATTTCGCGCACCAAGTTTTTGGCGCCGTTGCCGGGGATTGTTCAAGTTTTGAGCAAGCTTTTGGTAACAATGCCTGGGATTGTTCTAGTTTGGACAACTGACGGTTCATCTTGTTGCTTAGATTAGGTATTTTTTTTTTCGAAATTCTTGAAGATGAATTCTAGAGTTTCATGATGATTTGTTGAAATCTGGCTGGCTGAGAAGCCATGTCTAATCTGATTGGACCGAGGTTTCAACTTATCACCACAAGAGCTTGTTGATTTTCATCAATCTTGCTTTTGGAGCAGTGATCTGCTAAGATTTGGCTGACCTTTGGTCATGTCTAGTGTTTTGGACCGAAGCTTTCTTTGAAAGCTTGGCTGGCTGTGAAGCCATGTCTAATTCCTGGACCGGAGTCTTAGACTAGCATTGCACTGATTCCTGGAATTCTCATTAAGGATTTTGATACCTTTTCCCACTTAATTTTTGAAAAACACAAAAAAAATTGCAAAATCATAAAAACCCAAAAATATTTGATGTTTCTTGTTTGAGTCTAGAGTCTCATCTTAAGTTTGGTGTCAAATGCATGTTTTTGTTATATTTTTTCGAATTCATGCATATAGTTCTTTGTTTTGATCTTTGAATTCTTTTGGCTTGAGTGTTTCTGTGTCTCATATAGTGTCAGTAGTACACAAACTGCTAAGTTTGGTGTCTTGCATGCATTGTTATTTGATTCTTGTTGCATTTTGATTATTAAAAATCCAAAAATATTTTTAATTTGTGCCTTTTCAAGTCAATAATACAAGGAATTGAAGATTCAGAACATACTGCAGAGGAATTATACAGAAAAAGCTGAGCATTCAAAAATGCCCAGTGAAGAAAGCAGACTGGCGTTTAAACGCCAGCCAGGGTACCTGGTTGGGCGTTTAACGCCCAAAAAGGTAGCATTTTGGGCGTTAAACGCCAGAATGTATACCATTCTGGGCGTTTAACGCCAGGATGGTGCTAGGGGGAAGATTTTGTTTTCAATTCAATTTTTTTTCAAGTTTTCAAAGTTTTTCAAAATCAAATCTTTTTCAAATCATATCTTTTCAATCAAATGTTTTCAAAATCAATTTCTCTCCTTTTTCAAAGATACTTACTAACAATTAATGATTTGATTGAACATTTTTTGCCTTTTCTGTTAAGGAAGATTTTATGTTTGAATCATATCTTTTCTTGTTAGGCAAGTCACTAATTTTAAAATCATATCCTTTCAAATTGTTTTCAAATCATATCCTTTAAAATTGTTTTCAAATCATATCTTCTCAATCACATCTTTTTAAAACCATAACTTTTCAATCAAATCTTTTTAACCTCATCTTTTTTCAAAATAATTTTCAATCAAATCTTTTTGATTTCTAATTTCAAAATCTTTTTCAAAAATCACTTGATTTCTTTTTTCACATGTAATTTTCGAAAATTATCAATCAAATTTTCAAAATGTTTTCAAAATCTTTTAATTGAATTTTCGAAAATTCTCTTCCCTCCTTCCCACATCCTTCTATTTATGGAGTACTACTCCTTCTTAATGCACAATTTGAACTCTAACTAATAAAGTTCGAATTCTTCTTCTCCTTCTTCTTTCTATTTCTCTTTTCCTCTGACACTTCAAGGAATCTCTATACTTTGACATAGGGGATTCCACATTTTCTTGTTCTCTTCTCTTTCATATGAGCAGGAGCAGAGACAAAGGCATTCTTGTTGAAGCTGATCCGGAACCTGAGAGGACCCTGAAGAGAAAGCTAAGAGAAGCCAAAGCACAACTCTCTTTAGAGGACCTGACCGAATTCTTCAAGGAAGAAGAACACATGGCAGCCGAAAACAACAACAATGCCAACAATGCAAGGAAGGTGCTGGGTGACTTTACTGCACCTACTCCTGATTTCTTTGGGAGAAGCATCTCTATCCCTGCCATTGGAGCAAACAATTTTGAGCTTAAGCCTCAATTAGTTTCTCTAATGCAACAGAATTGCAAGTTCCATGGACTTCCAATGGAAGATCCTCATCAGTTCTTAGCTGAATTCTTGCAAATCTGTGACACAGTCAAGACTAATGGGGTTAACCCTGAGGTCTATAGACTGATGCTATTCCCTTTTGCTGTAAGAGACAGAGCTAGAATATGGTTGGATTCTCAACCTAAAGAAAGCCTGGACTCTTGGGAAAAGCTAGTCAATGCCTTCTTGGCAAAGTTCTTTCCACCACAAAGATGGAGTAAGCTTAGAGTGGAAGTCCAAACCTTCAGACAGAAGGATGGAGAATCCCTCTATGAAGCTTGGGAAAGATACAAACAATTAATCAGAAGATGTCCTTCAGACATGCTTTCTGAATGGAGCATCATAGGTATTTTCTATGATAGTCTCTCTGAACTATCCAAGATGTCTTTGGATAGCTCTGCTGGAGGATCTCTTCATCTGAAGAAGACGCCTGCAGAAGCTCAAGAATTGATTGAAATGGTTGCAAATAACCAATTCATGTACACTTTTGAAAGGAATCCTGTGAACAATGGGACTAATCAGAAGAAAGGAGTTCTTGAGATTGACACTCTGAACGCCATTTTGGCTCAGAACAAGATATTGACTCAACAAGTCAATTTGATTTCTCAAAGTCTGTCTGGAATGCAAAATGCACCAAACAGTACTAAGGATGCTTCATCTGAGGAAGAAGCATATGATCCTGAGAACCCTTCAATGGAAGAGGTGAATTACCTAGGAGAACCCTATGGAAACACCTACAATTCTTCATGGCGAAATCACCCCAATTTCTCATGGAAGAATCAAGAGAGACCTCAACAAGGTTTCAATAACAATAATGGTGGAAGAAACAGGTTTAGCAATGGCAAGCCTTTTCCATCATCTTCTCAGCAACAGACAGAGAGTTCTAAGCAGAATACTTCTGACTTAGCAACAATGGTCTCTGATCTAATAAAGACCACTCAAAGTTTCATGAATGAAACAATGTCTTCCATCAGAAATTTGGAAGGACAAGTGGGTCAGCTGAGCAAGAAAGTTACTGAACTCCCTCCTAGCACTCTCCCAAGTAATACAGAAGAAAATCCAAAAGGAGAGTGCAAAGCCATAGACATGGCCGAATATGGAGAGGAAAGAGAGGAGGAAGACGCCACTGAGGAAGACCTCAGTGGGCGTGTACCAATCTCCTCTGAGTTCCTCAATGAGGAACAATGGGAATCTGAGGCTCAAAATGAGACCATAGAGATTCCATTGGACTTACTTCTGCCATTCATGAGCTCTGATGAGTATTCTTCCTCTGAAGAGGATGAGTATGTCACTGAAGAGCAAGTTGCTAAATACCTTGGAGCAATCATGAAACTGAATGACAAGTTATTTGGAAATGAGACTTGGGAGGATGAACCTCCTTTGCTCACCAAAGAACTGGATGACTTGTCTAGGCAGAAACTGCCTCAAAAGAGGCAAGATCCTGGGAAGTTTTCTATACCTTGTACCATAGGCACCATGACCTTCAAGAAGGCCTTGTGTGACTTAGGGTCAAGTGTAAACCTCATGCCCCTCTCTGTAATGGAGAAATTAGGGATCTTTGAGGTGCAAGCTGCAAGAATCTCATTAGAGATGGCAGACAACTCAAGAAAACAAGCCTATGGACTTGTAGAGGATGTTCTGGTAAAAGTTGAAGACCATTACATCCCTGCTGATTTCATAGTCCTAGAGACTGGGGAGTGCATGGATGAATCAATCATCCTTGGCAGACCCTTCCTAGCCACAGCAAAGGCTGTGATTGATGTTGATAGAGGAGAGTTGATCATTCAAGTGAATGAAGAATCCTTGGTGTTTAAGGCCCAAGGACATCCCTCACAACTAACCAGCAAGTGCACTGGGTCGTCCAAGTAATACCTTGCGTGAGCAAGGGTCGATCCCACGGAGATTGTCGGCTTGAAGCAAGCTATGGTTATCTTGTAAATCTTAGTCAGGATATCAGAAATTATCAGGATTGATTGTAAAAAGCAAAAGAACATGAAATGGTTACTTGTTTTGCAGTAATGGAGAATAGGTTGAGGTTTTGGAGATGCTCCATCTTCTGAATCTCTGCTTTCCTACTGTCTTCTTCATCAAACACGCAAGGCTCCTTCCATGGCAAGCTGTATGTAGGGTTTCACCGTTGTCAGTGGCTACCTCCCATCCTCTCAGTGAAAATGTTCCTATGCTCTGTCACAGCATATGGCTAATCAGCTGTCGGTTCTCGGTCAGGCCGGAATAGAATCCAGTGATTCTTTTGCGTCTGTCACTAACGCCCCGCCTGCTAGGAGTTTGAAGCACGTCACAGTCATTCAATCATTGAATCCTACTCAGAATACCACAGACAAGGTTTAGACCTTCCGGATTCTCTTGAATGCCGCCATCAGTTCTAGCTTATACCACGAAGATTCTGATTAAGGAATCCAAGAGATATCTACTCAATCTAAGGTAGAACGGAGGTGGTTGTCAGGCACACGTTCATAGTTGAGAATATGATGAGTGTCACGGATCATCACATTCATCCGGGTTAAGAACAAGTGATATTTAGAATGGAAGCAAGCATGATTGAATAAGAAACAGTAGTAATTGCATTAATCCATCAAGACACAGCAGAGCTCCTCACCCCCAACCATGGGGTTTAGAGACTCATACTGTGGAAGGTACACAAAGAAACGTGTAAAGTGTCATGAGGTACAGATACAATGTCAAAAGATCCTATTAATAGTAAACTAGTAGCCTAAGGTTTACAGAAATGAGTAAATGATAGAAAAATCCACTTCCGGGCCCACTTGGTGTGTGCTTGGGCTGAGCATTGAAGCTTTCAAGTGTAGAGACCTTTTCTGGAGTTAAACGCCAGCTTTCATGCCAGTTTGGGCGTTTAACTCCAAGTTTCATGCCAGTTCCAGCGTTAAACGCTGGAATTTCTGAGGCTGATTTGCCACGCCGGTTTGGGCCATCAAATCTTGGGCAAAGTATAGACTATTATATATTGCTGGAAAGCCCAGGATGTCTACTTTCCAATGCCGTTGAGAGCGCGCCAATTGGGCTTCTGTAGCTCCAGAAAATCCACTTCGAGTGCAGGGAGGTCAGAATCCAACAGCATCTGCAGTCCTTTTCAGTCTCTGCATCAGATTTTTGCTCAGGACCCTCAATTTCAGCCAGAAAATACCTGAAATCACAGAAAAACACACAAACTCATAGTAAAGTCCAGAAAAGTGAATTTTAACTAAAAACTAATAAAAATATACTAAAAACTAACTAGATCATACTAAAAACATACTAAAAACAATGCCAAAAAGGGTACAAATTATCCGCTCATCACAACACCAAACTTAAATTGTTGCTTGTCCCCAAGCAACTCAAAATCAAAATAGGATAAAAAGAAGAGAATATACTATAGACTCCAAAATATCAAAGAAACATAGTTCCAATTAGATGAGCGGGACTAGTAGCTTTTTGCCTCCGAACAGTTTTGGCATCTCACTCTATCCTTTGAAGTTCAGAATGATTGGCATCTATAAGAACTCAGAACTCAGATAGTGTTATTGATTCTCCTAGTTAAGTATAATGATTCTTGAACATAGCTAGTGTATGAGTCTTGGCTGTGGCCCAAAGCACTCTGTCTTCCAGTATTACCACCGGATACATACATGCCACAGACACATAATTGGGTGAACCTTTTTAGATTGTGACTCAGCTTTGCTAGAGTCCCCAATTAGAGGTGTCCAGGGTTCTTAAGCACACTCTTTTGGCCTTGGTTCACAACTTTATTTTTTTTTTTTTGAAAATATTTTTTTTTCACTGCTTTTTCTTGCTTCAAGAATCACTTTGATGATTTTTCAGATCCTCAATAACAGTTCTCCTTTTCCATCAATCTTTCAAGAGCCAACAATTTTAACATTCTTAAAACAACAAATTCAAAAGACATATGCACTGTTCAAGCATTCATTCAGAAAACAAAAAGTATTGTCACCACATCAAACTAATTCAACTAGTTTCAAGGATAAATTTCGAAATCCTGTACTTCTTGTTCTTTTGTGATTAAAGCATTTTTCATTTAAGAGAGGTGATGGATTCATAGGACATTCATAACTTTAAGGCATAAATTTTATTAATTATGAATTAAGAATAAGACTCAAATATAGATATAAGATGAGACAAAAAAATAAAAATAGGAATAGAAAACAAAAGAAAAACGCAAAAATAGGCTCCTAATGATAGAGGTTTTCACAGAGTTAGGACTCAACAACCTTGATTTTGAGAAGTGGATGCTCCCTCAGCTTGAGAGGAGAGCTTTTGGCGTTTCATCTCTTGGAGTTCACGCCCCTGCTTCTCTTGTTCCTTCAGCAGTTTGCAGAGCATGCAGTTCTGATTCTGCTGTTCTTCCTTCAGTTGCTCCATAGTTTCTTGCAACTTGGTGATAGATGCTTCTAGGCTGGTCTAGTAGCCAATTTCAGGAAACTCAGGGAGGAACTCCTGCGCCCTCCTTTTGATAGAGTTGTCTTGCATTTGTCCTTCCATTGACTTCTTAGTGATTGGGTGTTCAATGGGTATGAATTCATCTACTCCCATCTTCACCCCAGCCTCTTTACAGAGCAAGGAGATCAAGCTTGGGTAAGCCAATTTGGCTTCAGTGGAATTCTTATTTGCAATTGTGTAGATCTCACAAGCAATCACATGATGAACCTCCACTTCTCTTCCAAGCATAATGCAATGAATCATCACTGCTCTCTTGATGGTGACCTCAGAACGGTTGCTAGTGGGTAGAATGGAACGCCCAATAAAGTCTAGCCAACCTCTTGCAATTGGTTTGAGGTCTCTCCTCTTGAGTTGGTTTGGGACACCCTTAGAATTGGTTATCCACTTAGTTCCAGGGAGGCATATGTCCTCTAGAACTTGATCCAACCCTTTATCTGCTCTCACCATCCTCCTATTAAAGGAGTCAGGATCATCTTGCAGTTGAGGCAATTTGAAGATTTCTCTTATTTTGTCCAGATGGAAGTACATAACTTTCCCTCTGACCATGGTTCTGTAGGTATGATAAGCAGTTCCAGTCATTCTCTGCTTATCTGTTAACCACAGATTTGAGTAGAATTCCTGAACCATGTTCCTTCCAACCTTTATCTCAAGATTGGTTAGAACTTCCCATCCTCTGTTTCGAATTTGCTCTTGGATCCCCGGATATTCATCTTCTTTCAGATCAAATTTCACTTCCGGGATCACTGACCTCAGACCCATTATCTTGTGATAATGGTCTTCATGTTCTTTGGTTAAGAACTTCTCTTGATTCCAAAGATTCTTTGGATTATTCTCTTTCTTTCCTCTTAAATTGGTTTGTTTTCCCTTAGGAGCCATGATCTTGATGAATCTTGGCTTAGTGATCACGGAAAAGCACACCAAACTTAGAGGTTTGCTTGTCCTCAAGCAAAAGAAAGGAAGGAAGAGAGAGAGAGGGAGAGGAAATTCAAATGGTGTGGTGGAATGAGGGAGAACAAACGTGTATTTATAAGGTGGGGAGGGGAGATTTCGAAAAAAAAAAGAAAAGTTTGAAAAGAGATTTGAAAAGATATGGAAAGAATTTGAGAGAAAGGTGGGTTTTTGAACAATATTTGGAATTGATTTGAAATAGATTTGAAGAATGGTTTTGATTTTTGAAGATTTGAAAGTGAATGATGAATGGTTGAAGTGTGATTTTGTAGAAAAGTATGGGTAAGAAAAGGAAAGTTTGAAAAAATTTGGTTTGAAAACAAAATTGTGGTCCCCCCCACCTTTCTGGCGTTAAACGCCCAGAATGGCACCCATTCTGGCGTTTAACACCCATTTGATGCCCCTTTTGGGCGTTTAACGCACAGCCAGGTGCCCTGGCTGTCGTTAAACGCCAGAATTCCTTTATCACTGGGCGTTTTTCCAAAACGCCCAGGATGCTGCACACCTGGCGTTAAACGCCCAAAATGGTGCCCATTCTGGCGTTTAACGCCCAAAATGGCACCATTCCTGGCGTTAAACGCCCAGAATGGTACCCATTCTGGCGTTTAACGCCCAAAATGCCCCTTACTGGCGTTTTTTCGCCAGTAAGCTCATTTTCTCTGCTTTTTGAGCTGAATCCTTCTGTAACTCTGTGAATTCCTTCATTTTTGATACTTGCCTCTGTAAGAACAAATCATATAACCTCCTAATGACTGGGTTGCCTCCCAGCAAGCGCTTCTTTACTGTCTTTAGCTGGACCTTCACTGAGAATCACTCAAGTCTCAGTTTTGAGCATTCCTGCTCAAAATTGCCTTCAAGATAATGCTTGATTCTCTGTCCGTTAACAATGAACTTTTTGTCAGAATCAATATCCTGAAGCTCAACATATCCATATGGTGAAACTCCTGTAATCACATACGGACCCCTCCACCGGGATTTGAGTTTTCCCGGAAACAATTTGGGCCTAGAGTTGAAGAGTAGAACTTTTTGTCCTGGCTCAAAGACTCTGGTTGACAACTTCTTGTCATGCCATTTCTTTGCCTTTTCCTTATAAATTTTTGCATTTTCAAAGGCATTGAGTCTGAACTCCTCTAGCTCATTTAGCTGGAGCAGTCTCTTTTCACCAGCTAACTGTGCATCCATGTTTAGGAATCTGGTTGCCCAGTAGGTTTTATGTTCCAGTTCCACGGGCAGATGACAGACCTTCCCATACACCAGTTGGTATGGAGAGGTTCCTATAGGAGTCTTGAATGCTGTTCTGTATGCCCACAGAGCATCATCCAAGCTCTTTGCCCAATCCTTTCTTCGGGCTATCACAGTCCGTTCTAGGATTCTTTTTAGCTCTCTGTTAGAGACTTCAGCTTGCCCATTTGCCTGTGGATGATACGGAGTTGCCACTTTATGGCTGATTCCATATCTAACCATAGCAGAGTATAGCTGTCTATTGCAGAAATGAGTGCCCCCATCACTGATTAGTACTCTGGGAACACCAAACCTGCTGAAGATGTGTTTCTAGAGGAATTTTAGCACGGTCTTGGTATCATTAGTGGGTGTAGCAATTGCTTCTACCCACTTAGATACGTAGTCCACTGCCACCAGAATGTAAGTGTTTGAGTATGATGGTGGGAATGGACCCATGAAGTCAATTCCCCATACATCAAACAATTCTATCTCTAATATCCCTTGTTGAGGCATGGCATATCCGTGAGGCTGGTTACCAGCTCTTTGGCAACTGTCACAGTTACGCACAAACTCTCGGGAATCTTTATAGAGAGTAGGCCAGTAGAAGCCACATTGGAGGACTTTAGCGGCTGTTCGCTCACTTCCAAAATGCCCTCCATACTGTGATCCATGGCAATGCCATAGGATCTTTTGTGCTTCTTCTCTGGGCACACATCTGCGGATTACTCCGTCTGCACATCTCTTAAAGAGATATGGTTCATCCCAGAGGTAGTACTTGGCATCCGAAATTAATTTCTTTCTTTGCACTTTGCTGTACTCCTGGGGTATGAACCTCACAGCTTTATAATTTGCAATATCTGCAAACCAAGGAGCTTCCTGAATGGCAAAGAGTTGCTCATCTGGGAAAGTCTCAGAGATCTCAGTAGAAGGGAGGGACTCCCCAGCTACTGGTTCTATTCGGGACAGATGATCAGCTACTTGGTTCTCTGTCCCTTTTCTGTCTCTTATTTCTATATCAAACTCTTGTAGAAGCAACACCTATCTTATTAGCCTGGGTTTTGAATCCTGCTTTGTGAGTAAGTATTTAAGAGCAGCATGGTCAGTGTACACAATCACTTTGGATCCTACTAGATAAGATCTAAACTTGTCAATGGCATAGACCACTGCAAGTAATTCTTTTTCTGTGGTTGTGTAATTCTTCTGTGCATCATTTAGAACACGGCTAGCATAATAAATGACATGCAGAAGTTTGTTATGCCTCTGTCCCAACACTGCACCAATGGCATGATCACTGGCATCACACATTAATTCAAATGGCAATGTCCAATCTGGTGCAGAGATGACTGGTGCTGTGACCAGCTTAGCTTTCAGGGTCTCAAATGCCTGCAGACACTGTGTGTCAAACACAAATGGTGTGTCAGCAGCTAGCAGGTTACTTAAAGGTTTTGCAATTTTTGAAAAATCCTTTATAAACCTTCTGTAGAATCCTGCATGCCCCAGAAAGCTTCTGATTGCCTTAACATTGGCAGGTGGTGGTAATTTTTCAATTACCTCTACCTTTGCCTTATCCACCTCTATTCCCTTGCTTGAAATTTTGTGCCCAAGGACAATTCCTTCAGTCACCATAAAGTGACATTTCTCCCAGTTTAAAACCAGGTTAGTCTATTGGCACCTTTTCAGGACAAGTGCTAGGTGATTAAGACAGGAGCTGAATGAGTCTCCATATACTGAGAAGTCATCCATGAAAACTTCTAGAAATTTCTCTACCATATCTGAGAAGATAGAGAGCATGCACCTCTGAAAGGTTGCAGGTGCATTGCACAGACCAAAAGGCATCTTTCTGTAGGCAAACACACCAGAAGGGCAAGTAAATGCTGTTTTCTCTTGGTCCTGAGGATCTACTGCAATTTGGTTGTAACCTGAATAGCCATCCAAAAAGCAGTAATAATCATGACCAGCTAGTCTTTCTAGCATTTGGTCTATGAATGGTAAAGGAAAATGATCCTTTCTGGTGGCTGTATTGAGTCTTCTGTAGTCAATACACATACGCCACCCTGTGACTGTTCTTGTAGGAACCAGTTCATTTTTTTCATTATGAACCACTGTCATGCCTCCCTTTTTGGGGACAACTTGGACAGGGCTCACCCAGGGGCTATCAGAAATAGGATAAATAATCCCAGCCTCTAGTAATTTAGTGACCTCTTTCTGCACCACCTCCTTCATGGCTGGATTTAGCCTCCTCTGTGGTTGGACCACTGGTTTGGCATTATCCTCCAACAGGATCTTGTGCATGCATCTAGCTGGGCTAATGCCCTTAAGATCACTTATGGACCACCCAAGAGCTGTCTTGTGTGTCCTCAGCACTTGAATCAGTGCTTCCTCTTCCTGTGGATTTAAAGCAGAGCTTATAATCACTGGAAAAGTTTCACCCCCTCCCAGAAATGTATATTTCAGGGATGGTGGTAGTGGTTTGAGTTCAGGTTTGGGAGGTTTATCCTCCTCCTGAGGAATTTTCGAAAATTCCTCTATTTCCTGTGGTTCTTCTTGATCAGGCTGAGCATCCTTGAAGATGTCTTCAAGCTCTGATTCTAGGCTTTCAGTCATATTGATCTCTTCCACCAAAGAGTCAATAATGTCTGCGCCCATGCAGTCATTTGGTGTGTCTGGATGCTGCATAGCTTTTACAGCATTTAACTTGAACTCATCCTCATTGACTCTCAAGGTTACTTCCCCTTTTTGTACATCAATGAGAGTTTGTCCAGTTGCTAGGAAAGGTCTTCCTAGGATGAGAGTTGCACTCTTGTGCTCCTCCATTTCCAGCACCACAAAGTCAGTTGGAAAGGCGAATGGGCCAACCTTGACAATCATATCCTCTATTATGCCTGATGGATGTTTAATGGAGCCATCAGCAAGTTGGAGGCATATCCTGGTTGGTTTGACTTCTCCAGTCAACCCAAGCTTTCTGATAGTGGATGCAGGTATTAGATTGATGCTTGCTCCAAGATCACATAGGGCTGTCTTGGTGCAAGCGCCTTCTAATGTGCATGGTATCAGAAAGCTTCCAGGATCTTGAAGCTTTTCTGGTAAGCTTTTCAGAATGACTGCACTGCATTCTTCAGTGAGAAATACTTTTTCAGTTTCTCTCCAATCCTTCTTATGACTTATGATTTCCTTCATGAACTTAGCATAAGAAGGTATTTGCTCAAGTGCCTCTGCAAACAGAATCTTTATTTCAAGAGTCCTTAAATAGTCTGTAAAGCGGGCAAATTACTAATCCTGTTCCGCTTTGCGGAGTTTCTGAGGATAAGGCATCTTGGCTTGATATTCTTCAACCTTAGATGCTGCAGGTTTATTCCTTACAGAAGTGGTTGAAGAAGCCTTTTTAGAGGGATTACTGTCAGCACTCTCAGGTGTCTGTTCTTCCCTTGGCGTTTGAACGCCAGGAATGGGTGAAGTTTGGGCGTTAAACGCCAACTTCTCTCCCTTCTCTGGCGTTTGAACACCAGAACTGGGCAAGGAATGGGCGTTTAATGCCAACTTTCCTTCCCTTTCTGGCGTTTGAACGCCAATAACATTCCTCTCTGGGCTCTTACTGTCTGATGCCAAGGCATCTTAGGCTAGTTTCACTAGCCTTTTTCTTTTATTTTTAGTTGTTTTATGCATTTTCTTGAGCCTTAAGTAATCATTTGGGCCAAATAGTCATGCTTGTCTTAAATCATTCAAACATGAAGATTTTGATGCAAATTCCATGAGTTTTTAGTTATATTCCTTGAATGCTATGAATGGAAGAATTCTCATGAAATTTTGCAAGACCTTGATGCAATTGTTTGGATGATTTTAGGGAAGAAGAGGCTAGGCAAGGAAGCAACAAAATCAATAAAGGAAGCTTGAAGATCACATGTGGAGTTTAAGTTCCAGTTTAAGCTTAAACTGGAACTTAAACTGCCAAGCCATATAATGCTGAAAGTGGCGTTTAACCTCCAGTTTAACCTTAAACTGGAAGTTAAACGCCAGAATGAGAATTTCACCAAGGGGGCATTTCCACGTTTAACCTCCAGTTTGACCTTAAACTGGAGGTTAAACGTGTTCGACACCATTTCTCACCAGGAAGCAATTCCACGTTTAACCTCCAGTTTAACCTTAAACTGGAGGTTAAACGCCAGAAGTAGGAAAGGCACAAGGAGCATTTCCACGTTTAAGCTCCAGTTTAACCTTAAACTGGAGCTTAAATGTGTTCGACTATGTCTCTCCTCCAGGGTTGCTTTCTCATTTCCACGTTTAAGCTTCAGTTTAACCTTAAACTGAAGCTTAAACGTGTTCGACCCAATTGCTCCTCCAGAGTTGTTTCCTTCATTTCCACGTTTAAGCTTCAGTTTAACCTTAAACTGAAGCTTAAACGTGTTCGACATTTCACACTCCTGGGTTGCTTTCTTCCATTTCCACGTTTAAGTTTCAGTTTAACCTTAAACTGAAACTTAAACTTCAAATTAAACACCACTTTTTGAAAGAGTTTCTGGGCCAAATATATTGAAGTTTAAGTTAGCATTTGAGCACAAACATTAACTTAAACGTATTATGGTATGAAACCCAATTGAATATCATGGTTTATGGGATTGGGCCTGAAGAATTGATGAGGCTGGAACTTCAATTTGTTGAGTCTTGTGTCATTACTTGTTATTCACTAAGTTTGCTCAATGAATGTTACAGAATTGGATCACAGCCTCATCAGGATTATGGACCATAAACCCAAAGCAAAAGGAAATCAAGGAAAAGCCTCAAAGCCCAAGAAACACAACAGAAGCTCAATTTAGAAAGTGTATAAATAGGATAGAATTGAAGTTAGTTAGCACTTTTAGACACTCGGGAATTTTTCATCAATTTTGTAATTGAATTCTGAGCTATGAATCACTAAACCCCTTTCATTGGGTTAGGGAGCTCTATTGTAATTCAATGAATCAATAATAGTTTTATCTTCTTCTTCAATCTTTTCTCTTGAATTTTGTTAGAAAGCTTCTCGATCTAATTCCATTGGGTAGTTGTCTTGGGAAAGAAACTACCCATAATTGGAATCCTTCGGAACCTTGGGAAAGGAATGGAGGATTCATGCTAGAGAAGCTTTCTCACAGTGAATTGGATTGGGGTTTGGATGGATATTGTGACATGTAATCCTACCAAATTGTGGTTCATGAAACTGTGTGGTATAATCAGTGATCGAGCATCATCTCTTCTTATGAACATTTAAACCAAGGGATTGGGAATTTGTTTGTTTTTAGAGAGAATTGGTGAGCCAAGGGATTGGGCTCCAATCATATAAGGTTGCCAAGCAAAATTCAATGAATGCATTGGTTGAGGAAGGGATAAAAGTTGTTTTGATTCGGAGATCTCAATATCTCCTAACACCCAATGAACTCCCCATCTCTGATCTACCCATTTCTATTTACATTCTGCAATTTCAATTCATGCAATCACCCCCATCCCTTTTTAATTTCAGCACTTTAACTTCTCGCTCTTTAATTCATGCAATTTAAGATTCCGCAATTCTCATCTAAATCTTGATCCGCTCAACTAGAACACACTTCTAATCCGAATTGCTCATTCAACCAATCCTTGTGGGATTCGACCTCACTCTATTGTGAGTTTTTACTTGACGATAACCGGTGCACTTGCCGGAAGGAATTTTTGCCGATTGTGCAATTTCCTAAAATCGTAGCATATCAAGTTCATAGATAGCTAACATCAAGTTTATGGCGCCGTTGCCGGGGATTGGTTTTCGATTGACAATTCTCCAATTGGAAGTTAACTAGATTGAGCAATTTTTCTTTTCTTTTGTTAATAGTTTTTATTTCAGTTTATTACTGCTAATTTCTGCAAATTTTAATTTGTTTTCTTTGCTTATTCACTTGTTAGCATACTAACCACTAGCTGTTTGTGATATTGCCTCACTATGGAATTTCCACTATCTTTGGATGAGTATTGTTTGAGACTGAGCACATTGTAAAAAAGAAAGGAGTATCCATCATCTTTTGGTCAATCAAAATTCATGAGAAACTCTCCACCACCACAGAATGATTCATGTTATTATGCTCATGGTGGGTGGGAGTATCAGGAACAGGAAACGGGGTACTTCCCAGAGCCACAAAATAGTCCATGTTTTGGTGAATTTGATCACTACTCAAGTTGTGGCTGGGAAGATCAAAACCAAAGAGATTTCACTTATTCACACCCCATTCATCAAGAGCCATCACCTCTGAATTATCCAACCTCACCTCCTAGTTTTACATATCCAAATTCTTCATCACTTGAGCATTTCTCAGCACAAAATTCCTTCTCAAATTCATACAATTCATTTCACTATCCACAAGACTCATTCCACTACACACAAGAGTCATACCACTACCAACACTCCAACCAAGGACTTTATCAGCCCACACAAAACACATACTCCCAGCCACCATATCACAGCCAAGATAATCAACCTCATCAACCCAATCCGAACCAACAATTTCAAGATCAATTAAACAGAATAGAAAGAATGCTTGCAACTATGGGCAGAGATGTGGCCGATTTGAAAGGCTTTAAGGAAGAAGTGATATCCAACTTACAAAATCAAGGTGCTGCCATTCAAAAGCTAGAAGCACAAATTGGATATCTATCAAAGCAAATCCCTACCCACAATTCTTCTAGTGATACCATGGCAAACCCAAGGGAGGAATCAGAAGAACAAGAAAGGGAGAAAGTCAATCAAGGGAGATCACACTCCAATGAAACAAAGAGTTGCAAAGAGGAAGGGTTCATTGAACTACAAATTCAGGAAGCTTTTGATGAACAGGATACTCCAACTGTCCAACAACAACCAAGTTCTGAGATCAAGGATGTGAAGGCAGTAGAAACAAGCACTAAAATGAGGATTGTGACCGAGAAACAAAGGACCATATCCATGAAGAAGAGAAGATCGAAGAACAATCCAACTCCTGAGCCAACAAGCAAGTTCACTCAAGCCAATCACAAGGGAAAGCTTGCTGGAAAGAGGCATTCACAACAAGGGGCACCAACTAGCTCCTTTATCCACTTGAAGTCATTCCTCTTAACAAACTGGAGGAAGAGGAAGAAAGTCAGGAACAGCATGTCAAGCTAATGACAGTAAACGAGCGCTTGTTGGGAGGCAACCCAACCAAAGGTAGTTTTTCTTTTCTAGTTATTTCAATAAAAGAGTTAAGTAGATTTATCTGTATTGCAAGGAGCTAAGTTTGGTGTTGCACACCCAAAACAATTCAAGGGTGAATGTGAGATTCTAAGTTTGGTGTTCCACCAAAAACTTCATTAAAAGCACATTTCTACCTCAGCATGACTAGTCACTAGCTCCAACCAATCAGGGAAACTACTTAAACAATAGTTTAATTTCTAGTTCATAGATTCTTTTTCTAGTTCATAGTTATTTTCTTAATAAAAGCACATGAGGTTTTCTGCATATGATCCAAATTGCTGCATATGGCAAGGAACTAAGTTTGGTGTTCACACACCAATCTAAGTTCAGAGGCCTACAAACATACATGCATGCTAAACAATTCTCAAAGTGCTTGGGGAACAAGCAACTTCTAATAGCTTTGCAGGAAGACAATCAATCTCATGGAAGGAATATACATCATCATCAAAGAGAACACCAAGGTTAGGAAGGATGATGAACAACAAAGAAGATGCTAAAAGGTTGTATTGTCACTTAATTGCTTGTACTTTGAATTGCTGATATTGGAAGTTTGCATGCACCCCTGCTTTAAGTTTGAGTTATTGCAGTTTTTGTTTGTCTGTTTGTTTAATTTCCAAATAAGTGATAGTCTAAGTGTCTGGATAAATTTCACTTGCTTAAATGTATGCTTGCCATGCTTGTTCTGTTTCCAAAAATAAAAGAAATGTTTGAACAAAAGTAACTCAATTCCATTTGGTAAGAAATCAAATAAGATTAAGTGGTGGTATGCATGTTTGATTGAATAGTCAGCTCACTAAGAAATAAAGTTAGAATTGTCACTTTTAGTGGAAATTAGGATGCTGTCTATGGATCTTGGTAAATAAATGTCCTTGGCCAAGGGAAAGAAAAAAAAGAAAAGAAAAAGCCAATGAGAAAGGTAACCAAAAAGCAAAAGAATTAAGAAAATAAAGCTAGGCACCAATGGTTTGAACTTCTGAGACATATGCCTGTGGTGTTTATGCACTAGGATCTGCTTGGATGAATAGGTTCTGTGGAGTGTTTCAACACTTGGTAACTTGGGTTAACTAACCCGGGATTATCAACCAAAAGTCCATTATCAAGAGCAACCTAGCTACAAAACATTTAGTTACACAAAGAGGTGCTGGGCACCAATATCTTGTGAAGAAATGTAAACTAAAGTGCCTGTGGTGGATATGTGTGAGCACTGATAAGGAAAGAAAAATGTCAAAAGCTTGTGCAACACATGACATTGAGCAACAAGGAGCAAATAAGCTCAAAGAAAAAGAAAAACAAAGAAAAGAAACTTGCCAAGGATATGTGAATAACAAGAGGCCATAGCAGTGTTTTAGTGGAAACATAAAAAGTGACATTCTTACCTAAGAAACAATAAAGTGATGCTGCAACAACTTTCTGCATGAACACCCCATTAATCAATGTCAATTACTTACTGATATGGCTAATGAATTTACTTTCTGTTTCATTCTTTCTTCTCAATAATTCAGAACTTGCTTGGGGACAAGCAAGGATTAAGTTTGGTGTTGTGATGCCAAGGCATCTTAGGCTAGTTTCACTAGCCTTTTTCTTTTATTTTTAGTTGTTTTATGCATTTTCTTGAGCCTTAAGTAATCATTTGGGCCAAATAGTCATGCTTGTCTTAAATCATTCAAACATGAAGATTTTGATGCAAATTCCATGAGTTTTTAGTTATATTCCTTGAATGCTATGAATGGAAGAATTCTCATGAAATTTTGCAAGACCTTGATGCAATTGTTTGGATGATTTCAGGGAAGAAGAGGCTAGGCAAGGAAGCAACAAAATCAATAAAGGAAGCTTGAAGATCACATGTGGAGTTTAAGTTCCAGTTTAAGCTTAAACTGGAACTTAAACTGCCAAGCCATATAATGCTGAAAGTGGCGTTTAACCTCCAGTTTAACCTTAAACTGGAAGTTAAACGCCAGAATGAGAATTTCACCAAGGGGGCATTTCCACGTTTAACCTCCAGTTTGACCTTAAACTGGAGGTTAAACGTGTTCGACACCATTTCTCACCAGGAAGCAATTCCACGTTTAACCTCCAGTTTAACCTTAAACTGGAGGTTAAACGCCAGAAGTAGGAAAGGCACCAGGAGCATTTCCACGTTTAAGCTCCAGTTTAACCTTAAACTGGAGCTTAAACGTGTTCGACTATGTGTCTCCTCCAGGGTTGCTTTCTCATTTCCACGTTTAAGCTTCAGTTTAACCTTAAACTGAAGCTTAAACGTGTTCGACCCAATTGCTCCTCCAGAGTTGTTTCCTTCATTTCCACGTTTAAGCTTCAGTTTAACCTTAAACTGAAGCTTAAACATGTTCGACATTTCACACTCCTGGGTTGCTTTCTTCCATTTCCACGTTTAAGTTTCAGTTTAACCTTAAACTGAAACTTAAACTTCAACTTAAACACCACTTTTTGAAAGAGTTTCTGGGCCAAATATATTGAAGTTTAAGTTAGCATTTGAGCACAAACATTAACTTAAACGTATTATGGTATGAAACCCAATTGAATATCATGGTTTATGGGATTGGGCCTGAAGAATTGATGAGTCTGGAACTTCAATTTGTTGAGTCTTGTGTCATTACTTGTTATTCACTAAGTTTGCTCAATGAATGTTACAGAATTGGATCACAGCCTCATCAGGATTATGGACCATAAACCCAAAGCAAAAGGAAATCAAGGAAAAGCCTCAAAGCCCAAGAAACACAACAGAAGCTCAATTTAGAAAGTGTATAAATAGGATAGAATTGAAGTTAGTTAGCACTTTTAGACACTTGGGAATTTTTCATCAATTTTGTAATTGAATTCTGAGCTATGAATCCCTAAACCCCTTTCATTGGGTTAGGGAGCTCTATTGTAATTCAATGAATCAATAATAGTTTTATCTTCTTCTTCAATCTTTTCTCTTGAATTTTGTTAGAAAGCTTCTCGATCTAATTCCATTGGGTAGTTGTCTTGGGAAAGAAACTACCCATAATTGGAATCCTTCGGAACCTTGGGAAAGGAATGGAGGATTCATGCTAGAGAAGCTTTCTCACAGTGAATTGGATTAGGGTTTGGATGGATATTGTGACATGTAATCCTACCAAATTGTGGTTCATGAAACTGTGTGGTATAATCAGTGATCGAGCATCATCTCTTCTTATGAACATTTAAACCAAGGGATTGGGAATTTGTTTGTTTTTAGAGAGAATTGGTGAGCCAAGGGATTGGGCTCCAATCATATAAGGTTTCCAAGCAAAATTCAATGAATGCATTGGTTGAGGAAGGGATAAAAGTTGTTTTGATTCGGAGATCTCAATATCTCCTAACACCCAATGAACTCCCCATCTCTGATCTACCCATTTCTATTTACATTCTGCAATTTCAATTCATGCAATCACCCCCATCCATTTTTAATTTCAGCACTTTAACTTCTCGCTCTTTAATTCATGCAATTTAAGATTCCGCAATTCTCATCTAAATCTTGATCCGCTCAACTAGAACACACTTCTAATCCGAATTGCTCATTCAACCAATCCTTGTAGGATTCGACCTCACTCTATTGTGAGTTTTTACTTGACGATAACCGGTGCACTTGCCGGAAGGAATTTTTGCCGATTGTGCAATTTCCTAAAATCGTAGCATATCAAGTTTATGCACATCACTGTCCTCAGAGGGATTTTGAACAGTGGTTTGGTTATCCTCTGTCAATTGTTCCCTGTTTGGCTTTTTGTTCTTTTGAGCAGTGGTATTCAGTGTCTTCCCACTCCTTAGTTGAACTGCTTGACACTCCTCTGTTATCTGTTTAGATATTTGCTGTTTTGCC
Source organism: Arachis stenosperma (assembly GCF_014773155.1). Taxonomy (NCBI): domain Eukaryota; kingdom Viridiplantae; phylum Streptophyta; class Magnoliopsida; order Fabales; family Fabaceae; genus Arachis; species Arachis stenosperma. The sequence continues at coordinate 99,380,590 of NC_080377.1, forward strand.
TGATTCAACTGTAGTTCTATGCTCTTGTTAGCAACTTTAGTTTCATAGAGCATCTCTTTAAATTCTGCTAACTGTTCTGTCATCAGGAGTAATTGTTGATTAAGCTCAATTATCTGTTCTTGAGGATTAGAGTCAGTGACTACTGTCATGACTTCCTCTTCTGGAGAGAACTCATTGCTAGAATACAAATATTGGTTTCTAGCAACAGTGTCTATAAGCTCTTGAGCTTCTTCAATTGTCTTCCTCATGTGTATAGATCCACCAGCTGAGTGGTCTAAAGACATCTGAGCTTTTTCTGTAAGCCCATAGTAGAAAATGTCTAACTGTACCCACTCTGAAAACATTTCAGAGGGACATTTCCTTAGCATACCTCTATACCTCTCCCAGGCATTGTAAAGGGATTCATTATCCTCTTGTTTAAAGCCTTGGATGTCTAGCCTTAGCTGTGTCATCCTCTTTGGAGGGTAAAAATGATTCAGGAATTTGTCTGACAACTGTTTCCATGTCTTTATGCTTGCTGTAGGTTGGTTATTCAACCACCTTTTAGCTTGATCTTTTACAGCAAATGGAAACAGTAATAGTCTGTAGACATCCTGACCCACCTCTTTATCATGCACTATGTCAGCAATTTGTAAGAACTGTGCCAGAAACTCAGTAGGTTCTTCCTGTGGAAGACCGGAATACTGGCAATTTTGCTGCACTATGATAATGAGTTGAGGATTTAGCTCAAAGCTGCTTGCTTTGATGGGAGGTGTACAGATGCTACTCCCATATGCAGCTGTAATGGGGTTAGCATATGACCCCAGAGTCCTTTTGGACTGATCAATTCCACTTAGGTCCATAATGGATAAAGGGGAATGATATGGATTGCAAATGGATAAAATATTTTTTTTTTTGAAAAATTAGACGAAAAAAATAAAAAAATAAAAGGTAATTAAGATAAAAATTCGAAAATCAAAAAGAAGATAAGATCAAAGCAAATTGAGAACTGAATCAATTAGTTAAATAAAAAGATTTTGAAAAGAGCAATTAAAAAGATATGATTGAAAAATTTTTATGGAAAAGATTTGATTTTTTTGAAAAGAGGAAAGAGAAAAACATAAAAAGACACCAAACTTAAAATTTTTAGAAAATCAAACACTAATTTTCGAAAATTTTAAGGGAAAAACACAAAGAGGACACCAAACTTAGAACTTTTACGGATCAAAAAGGGACTAAGGACATGCAAAATCGAAAATTAAAAAAAAAAAGCAAAAGCATGCAATTGACACCAAACTTAGAATATGAAACTAGACTCAACTAAAAGACTCTAAACCAATTAAAAACAAAACAGTCCTAATCTAAGCAACAAGATAAGCCGTCAGTTGTCCAAACTCGAACAATCCCCAGCAACGGCGCCAAAAACTTGGTGCACGAAATTGCAATCACACTTTTTGCAATCCCGCACAACTAACCAGCAAGTGCACTGGGTCGTCCAAGTAATACCTTGCGTGAGCAAGGGTCGATCCCACGGAGATTGTCGGCTTGAAGCAAGCTATGGTTATCTTGTAAATCTTAGTCAGGATATCAGAAATTATCAGGATTGATTGTAAAAAGCAAAAGAACATGAAATGGTTACTTGTTTTGCAGTAATGGAGAATAGGTTGAGGTTTTGGAGATGCTCCATCTTCTGAATCTCTGCTTTCCTACTGTCTTCTTCATCAAACACGCAAGGCTCCTTCCATGGCAAGCTGTATGTAAGGTTTCACCGTTGTCAGTGGCTACCTCCCATCCTCTCAGTGAAAATGTTCCTATGCTCTGTCACAGCATATGGCTAATCAGCTGTCGGTTCTCGGTCAGGCCGGAATAGAATCCAGTGATTCTTTTGCGTCTGTCACTAACGCCCCGCCTGCTAGGAGTTTGAAGCACGTCACAGTCATTCAATCATTGAATCCTACTCAAAATACCACAGACAAGGTTTAGACCTTCCGGATTCTCTTGAATGCCGCCATCAGTTCTAGCTTATACCACGAAGATTCTGATTAAGGAATCCAAGAGATATCTACTTAATCTAAGGTAGAACGGAGGTGGTTGTCATGCACACGTTCATAGTTGAGAATATGATGAGTGTCACGGATCATCACATTCATCCGGGTTAAGAACAAGTGATATCTTAGAATGGAAGCAAGCATGATTGAATAAGAAACAGTAGTAATTGCATTAATCCATCAAGACACAGCAGAGCTCCTCACCCCCAACCATGGGGTTTAGAGACTCATACCTTGGAAGGTACACAAAGAAACGTGTAAAGTGTCATGAGGTACAGATACAATGTCAAAAGATCCTATTAATAGTAAACTAGTAGCCTAAGGTTTACAGAAATGAGTAAATGACAGAAAAATCCACTTCCGGGCCCACTTGGTGTGTGCTTGGGCTGAGCATTGAAGCTTTCAAGTGTAGAGACCTTTTCTGGAGTTAAACGCCAGCTTTCATGCCAGTTTGGGCGTTTAACTCCAAGTTTCATGCCAGTTCCAGCGTTAAACGCTGGAATTTCTGAGGCTGATTTGCCACGCCGGTTTGGGCCATCAAATCTTGGGCAAAGTATGGACTATCATATATTGCTGGAAAGCCCAGGATGTCTACTTTCCAATGCCGTTGAGAGCGCGCCAATTGGGCTTCTGTAGCTCCAGAAAATCCACTTCGAGTGCAGGGAGGTCAGAATCCAACAGCATCTGCAGCCCTTTTCAGTCTCTGCATCAGATTTTTGCTCAGGACCCTCAATTTCAGCCAGAAAATACCTGAAATCACAGAAAAACACACAAACTCATAGTAAAGTCCAGAAAAGTGAATTTTAACTAAAAACTAATAAAAATATACTAAAAACTAACTAGATCATACTAAAAACATACTAAAAACAATGCCAAAAAGGGTACAAATTATCCGCTCATCAGTGTTCAACGCCATCACGCGTCCGCGTGGGAAGAATTGGGCGTTCCGCGCCAATACAGCACCACTCTAGCACAACTTTCGGTCGTGCACCCTTTTTACGTCGAATTCCAGGGCACGCGGCCGCGTGAGTGATGCGGTCGCGTGGGGTGATTTGTGCCACTGGCACGCCTCCAGCCACGCTCCTGCGTGACTCTCTGTTCGTTTCTTAAACTTTCTGATCCACCTGCGACGCGGACGCGTCAGTGATGCGGTCGTGTCGTGTAAATAAATTTTTTTCAAAAGCATGTAAATGCAGATGCATGGAATGTACTAAGAAAGAGAAGAGTTATTGAATATGAAAATAAAAAACAAAGAAAAGAACGATCATACCATGGTGGGTTGTCTCCCACCTAGCACTTTGCTTTAACGTCCGTAAGTTGGACGCTCCACTAGCTCAGTCTTCGGCTATGTGGGGATTGGTGGACGAAATTGTGATCCTTATTCTTTTAGTTGCACTCCTTGTAAAATTATGGAATTTAAGAAATTGGCACGAGGGAACCATGGATCATTTGTGATCAATGTTCTAACTATTTTGAGAGGCATCATTATTATGGCACTGGTTGAATTCACAACTCCGTTCAACTAACCAGCAAGTGTACTGGGTCGTCCAAGTAATAAACCTTACGTGAGTAAGGGTTGAATCCACAGAGATTGTTGGTATGAAGCAAGCTATGGTCACCTTGTAGATCTCAGTCAGGCGGATTAAACATGATACTTGATTAGATTCAAATAATAAAATAGAAATAATAAAAGGGATAGAATACTTATGCAGATTCATTGGTGAGAATTTCAGATAAGTGGATGGAGATGCTGTATGGCTCAAGGACGCCTGCTCTCCTACTGCTTCTACTCAATCCTTCTTACTCCTTTCCATGGCAAGCTTTGTTTAGGGGTTCACCATCAGCGGTGGCTACTTTCAATCCTCTCGGGAAAATGATCCTATGCGGCTGTCACTCGCACGGCTAATCGTCTGGAGGCATCACCCATGGTTGATGGCTACATCCCATCCTCGCAGTGAAAACTAATGCTCACACACTCTGTCACAGTACGGCTAATCACTGGTTGGTTCCCGTGCCTACTGGAATAGAATCCCTTGATTCTTTTGCGTCTGTCACTAACGCCCAGCACTTGCAAGTTTGAAGCACGTCACAGTCATTCATTACCGGAATCCTACTCGGAATACCACAGACAAGGTTAGACTTTCCGGATTCCCAGGATCCTACTCGGAATACCACAGACAAGGTGAGACTTTCCGGATCCTCATAAATGCCGCCATCTATCTAGCTTATACCACGAAGATTCTGTTGGGGAATCTAAGAGATACACATTCAAGCTCTGTTGCATGTAGAACGGAAGTGGTTGTCAATCACGCGCGTTCATAAGTGAGAATGATAATGAGGGTTATCTAATCATCACATTCATCATGTTCTTGGGTGCGAATGAATATCTTGGAATAAGAATAAAAGAGAATTGAATAAAAGAAAATAGAACTGCATTAATACTTGAGGTACAGCAGAGCTCCACACCCTTAATCTATGGTGTGCAGAAACTCCACCGTTGAAAATACATAAGTAAAAGGTTCAGGCATAGCCGAATGGCCAGCCCCCCTCCATGATCAAGTGACTGAATATTCAAAGAGATTAAACTGTCAAAAGATGTCTAATACAATAGCTAAATGTCCTATATATACTAGACTAGCTACTAGGGTTTACATGAGTAAGTAATTGATGCATAAATCCACTTCCGGGGCCCACTTGGTGTGTGCTTGGGCTGAGCTTGATCTATCCACGAGCTGAGGCTTCTCTTGGAGTTGAACTTCGAGTTATGACGTGTTTTGGGCGTTCAACTCCGGATCATGACGTTTTTCTGGCGTTTAACTCCAGACAGCAGCATGTACTTGGCGTTCAACGCCAAGTTACGTCGTCATTCTTCGAATAAAGTATGAACTATTATATATTGCTGGAAAGCCCTGGATGTCTACTTTCCAACGCCGTTGAGAGCGCGCCAATTGGAGTTCTGTAGCTCCAGAAAATCTATTTCGAGTGCAGGGAGGTCAGATTCCAACAACATCAGCAGTCCTTTTGTCAGCCTTCTTCAGAGTTTTGCTCAAATCCCTCAATTTCAGTCAGAATTTACCTGAAATCACAGAAAAACACACAAACTCATAGTAAAGTCCAGAAATGTGAATTTAACATAAAAACTAAGGAAAACATCTCTAAAAATAGCTTGAACTTACTAAAAACTATCTAAAAACAATGCCAAAAAGCGTATAAATTATCCGCTCATCAGGGATCTTCCAAGAGGAAGATCTCGAGCTCCTTGTTTTTCTTCATCTTCTCGCCATGGTACAGCTTTAAACGATGTCCATTAACCTTGATAAGTTTGGCTCTGGAAGGATGGCTTAGGTGATAAACTCCGTATGGTTCGACCTTCTCTACTTTGTATGGACCTTCCCATCTTGATCACAGCTTGCCTGGCATGAGCCTCAGCCGAGATTTGTAAAGGAGGACTAAATCTCCAGGTTGGAATTCTTTTCTCTTGATGTGCTGATCATGTACAGCCTTCATTTTCTCCTTGTATAGTCTTGAGTTCTCATAAGCTTCTAGGCGAAGGCTTTCCAGTTCTTGCAGTTGCAACTTCCTTTCAGCTCCGGCTTTCTCAATTCCCATGTTGCACTCCTTTACTGCCCAAAAGGCTTTGTGCTCTACTTCAACAGGGAGATGACAAGCTTTTCCATAAACTAAGCGGAAAGGACTCATCCCAATGGGTGTCTTGTATGCTGTTCTATATGCCCAGAGTGCATCTTGTAGCCTGGTGCTTCAGTCTCTTCTGTGAGGTTTGACTATCTTCTGCAATATGCGATTTATCTCTCTATTAGACACCTCGGCTTGCCCATTAGTCTAAGGATAGTAGGCTGTTGCTACTTTATGAATGATCCCATCCTTCTTCAGTAATCCTGTTAGTCTCCTGTTACAAAAATGGGTGCCTTGATCGCTCATGATTGCTTGTGGTGATCCAAAGCGACAAATAATGTGGTTTTTTAAAAAGGAAACAACAGTGTTAGCATCATCAGTGCGGGTAAGAATTGCTTCCACCCATTTGGAAACGTAATCTACAGCTAACAGTATATAAAGGTGGCCATTAGAATTTGGAAATGGACCCATAAAGTCAATGCCCCAAACATAAAAAATTTCACAGAAAAGCATAATTTGTTGAGGCATCTCATCCCTCTTGGATATATTACCACATTTTTGCATGGGAAACAAGATTTACATAATTCAGCAGCCTCTTTAAAAAGAGTAGGCCACCAGAATCCACAGTCTAAGATTTTTCTAGCTGTTCTTTGAGGGCCAAAATGTCATCCACTCTCAGATGAGTGACAGGCCTCTAAGATGGACTGGAATTCTGATTGAGGCACACATCGTCTAATTACCTGGTCAGCGCCACATCTCCATAAATATGGGTCATCCCATATATAATATTTAGACTCGCTTTTCAGCTTGTCTCTTTGATGCTTAGAAAAGTTTGGAGGAAAGGTGCGGCTAACGAGATAATTAGCTACAGGTGCATACCAAGGGAGTACCTCAGATACTGCGTGCAGGTTATCAAATGGGAAATTATCATCTATAGGAGTAGAATCCTCCTTAATGTGCTCAAGACGACTCAAGTGGTCTGCCACTAGATTCTGGTTACCACTCCTATCCTTAATTTCCAAATCAAATTCTTGTAATAGCAGTATCCAACGTATCAGCCTTGGTTTTGATTCCTTTTTAGCTAATAAATACTTTAGAGCTGCGTGGTCTGAGTACACTACAACCTTCATAACAAGTAAATAGGCTCGGAATTTATCCAGAGCAAAAACAATAGCAAGAAGCTCTTTCTCAGTGGTAGTGTAATTGGACTGAGCGGCGTCTAAAGTTTTAAACGCATAAGCAATAACAAAAGGATCTTTACCTTCTCGTTGAGTCAGCGCTGCTCCTACTGCATGGTTGGAGGCGTCGCACATTATTTCAAATGGCTGGCTCCAATCTGGTCCACTCACAATTGGAGCTTGAGTCAGGGCAATTTTCAGCTTATCAAACGCTTGTTTGCAATCCTCACTGAACTCGAACTCAATATCCTTCTGCAGTAGTCTGGATAAGGGAAGTGCAACCTTACTGAAGTCCTTAATGAATCTCCTGTAAAAACCTGCATGTCTAAGGAACGAGCAGACTTTCCTTACAGAGGAGGGGTAAGGTAAATTAGAAATAACTTCCACCTTTGCTGGATCTACAAAAATACCAGTATTAGACCCAACATGTCCTAGCACAATACCTTGTTTAACCATAAAATGACATTTTTCAAAATTTAATACAAGGTTTGTACTGACACATCTATCTAATACTCTAGATAGACTATCCAAGCAAAGGCTAAAAGAATCACCATAAACACTAAAATCGTCCATAAAAACTTCCATACAGTCCTCAATAAGATCAGAGAAAAGACTCATCATGCACCTTTGGAAAGTAGCTGGTGCATTGCACAAGCAAAAGGGCATTCTCTTGTAAGCAAAAGTCCCAAAAAGACATGTAAAAGTAGTATTTTCCTAATCCTCAGGAGCTATATGAATCTGGAAATATCCTGTATAACCATCTAAAAAGCAGTAATGTGATTTACCTGACAGGCGATCCATCATTTGATCAATGAATGGAAGAGGATAGTGATCCTTACGAGTGGCTTGGTTGAGACACCTGTAATCGATGCAGACCCTCCAAGCGTTCTGTACTCTGGTTGCTTTGAGCTCTCCATGCTCATTCTTCACTGTAGTGACTCCAGACTTCTTGGGCACCACTTGTACTGGGCTCACCCATTCGCTGTCTGAAATGGGATAGATGATATCTGCCTCCAATAGTCTGGTCACTTCCTTCTTGACAACCTCTAAGATAGTGGGGTTCAGTCTTCTTTGGGGTTGACGAACGGGTCTTGCTCCTTCTTCTAAAAAGATTCTGTGCTCACAAACTTGAGGGTCGATGCCTACTATGTCTGCCAAACTCCACCCAATTGCTTTCTTGTGCTTTCTCAGCACACTAAGTAATTGCTCTTCCTGTTGAGAAGTGAGGTCCCGTGCAATGATAACTGGAGACTTTTGCTTGTCCTCGAGGTAAGCATATTTGAGGTTCGAAGGGAGGGGTTTTAAGTCTGACTTCTGTTCATGGTCAGGCTCTGGATTGTCTGGAGCTGGTGGCAGTGGTAGAGTACTTTCATTATCCTCAGAATTCCCCACACTCGAACCTTGTCCTATGTATTTCTCTCCAAACTCCTCCTGGTGAACTTCAGCCACGGTTTCATCTATGATGTCACGCTGGAGGATAGAATGATCATCTGGAGGGTGCTTCATAACTCCATTCAGATTGAAGCTTAATACTCGGCCGTCTATTTCAAAAGAATATGTTCCTGAAAAAGCATCTAATTTGAACTTCGAGGTCTTCAAGAAAGGTCTTCCGAGTAGGATTGATGATGGCTTCTCTGAGTCAGTTTGGGGCATCTCCAGGATATAAAAATCAATGGGGAAAGTGAGACCTTTAATTCCCACTAATACATCTTCAGCAACTCCAGCCACTGTAATAATACTTTTATCTGCTAACACAAAACGAGCTGCCGACCTTTTCAAGGGAGGGAGCCTCAAAATATCATATATAGACAAAGGCATTATACTCACACATGCTCCTAAATCACACATGCAGTCAGAAAATATCACACCTCCAATGGTACAGTTAACCATGCATGGGCCTGGGTCACTACATTTTTCAGGTATATTTCCCATTAAAGAAGATATATAACTACCTAAAGGAATAGTTTCTAATTCATTAATTTTGTCTTTATGTATGCATAAATCTTTTAGAAACTTTGCGTATTTAGGTACCTGTTGAATAACATAAAAAAGCGGAACAGTTACCTCAACCTTTTTGAATATTTCTACCATTTTGGGATCAGGTTCCAACTGCTTCCTGGGCTTCCTTGCAAGTTGTGAAAATAGAATAGGAATGGCATTTTCTACAGTGTCTGCGTCCTTTGGTTCTTTTTCCTGTGATCTAGCATTTTCTTCGTCAGCCATGTCCTGTATACCTGTTTCTTCCTCAACATCTTCTATTTCCACTACCTCTTCAGCTGAGGTGTGTTTTGGTGGGTTTGGCTCTTCCTGATTCCTCTCTTGCAATGTGGTTTTGGACCTTAGGATGATGGCATTAATGCTACCCTTTGGATTGGGTAATGGTTGAGAGGGGAGTCCACCAGAGCTTGAGGACTGGTTGTTGGAGTTGTTCAGTGATCCAATCTGTGTGACAAGGGCTCGAAAAGTAGAATTCAGACCATTCAGAGTAGAAGTGAGGTTGTTTTCCATTGCCTGTTGTCTCCGATCAATAAATTGTAGTAACTTATCGTTAGGAGATGAAGAGGGATAAGTGATCTGAGAGGTCTGCTGAGATGCTTGAGGTTGTCTTAAATGAGGTGCTCTGTAGGCCTGATTCTGATTCTGCTGCCTGAAGTTGTTATTGTTATTCCACCTCTGATTTTCATTGTTATCTCTGTCTCCTCTGTTATGATTGTCCCTCCAACCTTGGTTAGAATTATCCTGCCATCCATGGTTATAGCTGCCACCTTAATTGTACCCTTGATTGGGGCGGTCATAGAAGTTATGAGTGGCTGCTACAGTGTGGTCTTCCGGTTGAAGTTGCGGACACTCATCAGTGTAATGATTGTAATCTGCACAGATTCCACATACTCTTTGTGGAACCAACTGCTGGCTATGCTGTGGTGGAGAAGGCTGAACTTGCTGAGGCTGTTGTTGACTTAGCTGCATCTGCTTCAGCAAGTTAGTCATTTCACATAAGCTCTAAGCTGTAGCAGCGGTCTCTTTGCTAGTGGATACCTCTACAACAGCTCTTGACTGACCGTGTTTCTGCCGGTGATTCTTGGAAGATTCAGCTAAGTCGCTGATCAATTGCCATGCTTCTTCTGTAGTCTTGTACTTTTTCATAGACCCATTGCTAGCACCTTCCAATGTGGTCCTATCTTGAGATTTCATGCCCTGTGTAAAGTAGCCGAGCAACATTATCTTGTCAATCATGTGGTGGGGACATGCTTCTAGAAGATTATTAAATCGTTCCAAGTATTCATAGAGAGTTTCAGATTCATCCTGAACGATAATGGACATGTCTTTCCTCAGTTTATCGACAACCTCAGCTGGGAAGAATTTCTCCAAAAATTCTCTTCTAAGCGCATCCCAGTTGGAAACAATTATTCCGGGTTGAGTGTAGTACCACTCTCTTGCCTTTCCCTCAAGAGAGAATGGGAAGGCTTTTAACAGAATGAAGATTTCATCAGTGCCATCACGCTTAACAGTAGAACAGGCAGTCTGAAAATCCCTAAGGTGCTTGATAGGCTCTTAAGCAGGTAAGCCATGAAACTTGGGCATCAAGTTGAGTAGTGAAGACTTTATTTCAAAATCCACAGCCACTGTTGGGTGGTGTGCCTGGAATGGTTGTAGTGTAAAATCAGGGGCTCCTTCCTCCTGGATAGTGACTCTCCTGGGTGCTGCCATGTCGCCTGCACGTAAATCAACTGGATCAGTAGAGAGGGAGCTTGCTTCTTCCTTAAATGACGTTTCAGGTTCGTCCTCAGAGAGGACTCGCCGACGCCGAGCTTGGATCAGGAAGTGAACGCATCATTTAACGAAAGAAACGTACAGCTCATAGTGATAAAATAAAAAGAAAAATTGCAATTAAATAAATGCCAATCAATAAATTAGCACACTGTTGCAACTCCCCGGCAACGGCGCCAAAAATTAACGTGGCGGAAATTGGCAAATTAAGAATTGTTATAAGATATGCGTTGCAAGTATAGTTCTTAACCAACCAGAAATCCGCTAATCAATTTAAAAGGGTTATCACAAAGATTAAAATTAAAATACTGGGAGTATGAATCCCAGGTCGTCTCCCAACGAGTTGCAGAAAAGTGTGCTATTTTATTAATAAGATGTTTTCAAAGGAGTTGAGTTGAATAAATAGGAAATTAAATTGGAGAAATTAAGTAATTTAAATAAAAGCCTTGACTGGGAGTAGATTAGTTGGAAGCCCTATTCTTGTTGAAGTACTCTCAAGATTAATTGTTAATTGAAGGTTGTTCTGTTTAGTTATCCCTTACTAGGTAAGGGAGAGTCAAACAAGTTGGAATGCGGTTTCTATTCACAATTTCCAATCCGCTCATTTGAAAAGGATTAGTGTCAGTGATTAGAGGGCATTCCAACAATGAACCCAATTACAATTTTTCCTTTAAGCATCCCAACTCAAGGGTTCCTTTCAATCAACTCCCCATCAAGTTAGGGAACTACTCGCTCATTGTGAATGTAAAACTCATAACATAGGAAAAGGAATTAAAGAAAGACATGATAAAAAAACTCAAAGGAATCAATTAAAAATAAAGGTAATTCTTATATTAATAAATTCTAAAATAATCCAATAATAAAATTAATTAAATTAAAGGGCATGGAAGAGTAAAGCCAAGTAAAAAAAACGAACTAGAATGACGAAGTCTTGGTGAGGTAATAACTCTTCTCAATATCCCAATGCAAAAAAGCAATAGAAATAAAATCCTAAGAACTATGAATGTTGATGAGAGGATAATTTATACGCTTTTTGGCATTGTTTTTAGTATGTTTTTAGTATGTTTTAGTTAATTGTTATTATATTTTTATTAGTTTTTAGTTAAAATTCACTTTTCTGGACTTTACTATGAGTTTATGTATTTTTTTGTGATTTCAGGTATTTTCTGGCTGAAATTGAGGGACCTGAGCAAAAATCTGATTCAGAGGCTGAAAAGGACTGCAGATGCTGTTGGATTCTGACCTCCTTGCATTCGAAGTAGATTTCCTGGAGCTACAGAAGCTCAATTGGCGCTCTCTCAACTGCGTTGGAAAGTAGACATCCTGGGCTTTCCAGCAATGTATAATAGTCCATACTTTGCCCGAGATTTGATGGCCTAAACAGGCGTTCCAAGTCAGCTCAAGAATTCTGGCGTAAAACACCGGAACTGGCACAAGAATGGGAGTTAAACGCCCAAACTGGCACAAAAGCTGGCGTTTAACTCCAAGAAAAGTCTCTACACATGAAAGCTTCAATGCTCAGCCCAAGCACACACCAAGTGGGCCCGGAAGTGGATTTTTATGTCATTTACTCATCTTTGTAAACCCTAAGCTACTAGTTCTCTACAAATAGGACCTTTTGCTATTGTATTTTCATCTTGGTTCTTCTGGTTTCCTCTCTGGGGTCCGAAGCCAATGATCACCATTATCACTTATGTATTTTCAACGGTGGAGTTTCTACACACCATAGATTAAGGTGTGGAGCTCTGCTGTACCTCGAGTATTAATGCAATTACTACTGTTCTTCTATTCAATTCAGCTTATTCTTATCCCAAGATATTCATTTGCACCCAAGAACATGATGAATGTGATGATTATGTGACGCTCATCATCATTCTCACTTATGAATGCATGCCTGACAACCACTTCCGTTCTACAAGCAAACAAGGCTTGAATGTTTATCTCTTGGATTCCTTAATCAGAATCTTCGTGGTATAAGCTAGAATTGATGGCGGCATCCAAGAGAATCCGGAAGGTCTAAACCTTGTCTGTGGTATTCTGAGTATGATTCAAGGATTGAATGACTGTGACGAGCTTCAAACTCGCGATTGTGAGGCGTTAGTGACAGACGCAAAAGAATCACTGGATTCTATTCCGACATGATCGAGAACCGACAGCTGAATAGCCGTGCTGTGACAGAGCGCGTTGAACATTTTCATTGAGAGGACGGGATTGTAGCCATTGACAATGGTGATGCCCAACATACAGCTTGCCATGGAAAGGAGTAAGGATTGGATGAAGACAGTAGAAAAGCAGAGAGATGGAAGGGACAAAGCATCTCCATACGCTTATCTGAAATTCTCACCAATGAATTACATAAGTATCTCTATCTTTATTTTATGCTTTATTCATAAATCATCCATAACCATTTGAATCCGCCTGACTGAGATTTACAAGATGACCATAGCTTGCTTCATACCAACAATCTCCATGGGATCGACCCTTACTCGCGTAAGGTTTATTACTTGGACGACCCAGTTCACTTGTTGGTTAGTTGTGCGAAGTTGTGATAAAGAGTTGAGATTGCAATTGAGCGTACCATGTTGATGGCACCATTGATGATCACAATTTCATGCACCAAGTTTTTGGCGCCGTTGTCGGGGATTGTTTGAGTTTGGACAACTGACGGTTCATCTTGTTGTTTAGATTAGGTATTTTTCTTCAGAGTTCTTAAGAATGAATTCTAGTGTTTCAAGGTGATGTTCTTATCATCACCAAAGCTGATTGATTCTCATCAATTTAGCTCTTGAATGTAATGTCCTGCTGAAGCTTGGCTAGCCATGTCTAATTTCTTTAAACTGAAGCTTTAGACTAACATTGCATGATTCCTGGAATTCTCATTAAGAATTTTGATATCCTTATTTTCTTTTTCACTCAATTTTCAAAAAAACCATAAAAATTACAAAATCATTAAAACCAAAAATATTTTTTGTTTCTTATTGAGTCTAGTGTCTCATTTTAAGTTTGGTGTCAATTGCATGTTTCTTTTCTTCTTGCATTTTTCGAATTCATTCATGTCTCTTAATTGATCTTCAAGTTGTTCTTGATGATTTCCTTGCTCTGATCCTTAAATTCTCTTGTCTTGAGTGTTTTGTTGTTTCTCATATGCATTCTCAATTTGTTAGTGTATACAAACTTCTAAGTTTGGTGTCTTGCATGCATTGTTTATTTGATTTTAGTTGCATTTTGATTATTCCTCATCATCAAAAATTCAAAAAAAATTTTTAATTAGTGTCTTTTCAAGTCTTTTTAAATTGTTTTTCAAATCATATCTTATCAATCATATCTTTTTAAAACCATAACTTTTCAATCATATCTTTTTAATCACATCTTTTTCTAAATAGTTTTCAATCATATCTTTTTGATTTCTAATTTCAAAATCTTTTTCAAAAATCACTTAATTTCTTTCCCAATCTTATTTTTCAAAAATCATTCTTCAATTTTTCAAAATGTTATTAAAATCTTTTTAATCTATTTTCGAAAATTTCTCCCTCTCTTCTCACATCCTTCTATTTATGGACTAACACTCCTCCTCAATGCACAATTCGAACCCTATCTTTATTGATAAGTTCAAATTCTTCTACCTCTTCCTTCTATTTTTCTTTTCCTCTGACACCTCAAGGAATCTCTATACTGTGACATAGAGGATTCCATATTTTCTTGTTCTCTTCTCTTTCATATGAGCAGGAGCAAAGACAAAAGCATTCTTGTTGAGGCTGACCCTGAACCTGAAAGGACCTTGAAGCGAAAGCTAAGAGAAGCAAAAGCACAACTCTCTGAGGACCCAACAGAGCTCTTCAAACAAGAAGAAGCCATGACAGCTGAAAACAACAACAATGCCAACAATGCAAGGAAGGTGCTGGGTGACTTTACTGCACCTACTCCCGACTTCTATGGGAGAAGCATCTCTATCCCTGCCATTGGAGCAAACAACTTTGAGCTTAAGCCTCAATTAGTTTCTCTAATGCAACAGAATTGCAAGTTCCATGGACTTCCATTGGAAGATCCTCATTAGTTTTTAGCTGAATTCTTGCAAATCTGTGACACTATTAAGACCAATGGGGTTGACCCTAAGGTCTACAGACTTATGCTATTCCCTTTTGCTGTAAGAGACAGAGCTAGGATATGGTTAGACTCACAACCTAAAGAAAGCCTGAACTCTTGGGAAAAGCTAGTCAATGCCTTCTTGGCGAAGTTCTTTCCACCTCAAAAATTGAGTAAGCTTAGAGTGGAAGTCCAAACCTTCAGACAGCAGGATCCCTCTATGAAGCTTGGGAAAGATACAAACAATTGATCAGAAAGTGCCCATCTGACATGCTTTCTGAATGGAGCATCATAGGTATCTTCTATGATGGTCTGTCTGAACTATCCAAGATGTCATTGGACAGCTCTACTGAAGGATCTCTTCATCTGAAGAAGACGCCTACAGAAGCTCAAGAACTCATTGAAATGGTTGCAAATAACCAATTCATGTACACTTCTGAAAGGAATCCTGTGAACAATGGGACGAATCAAAAGAAAGGAGTTCTTGAGATTGATACTCTGAATGCCATATTGGCTCAGAACAAAATATTGACTCAGCAAGTCAATATGATTTCTCAAAGTCTGTCTGGAATGCAAGCTGCACCAGGCAGTACTAAGGACGCTTCATCTGAAGAAGAAGCTTATGATCCTGAGAACCCTTCAATGGAAGAGGTGATTACATGGGAGAACCCTGTGGAAACACCTATAATCCTTCATGGAGAAATCATCCAAATCTCTCATGGAAGGATCAATAGAGACCTCAACAAGGTTTCAACAACAATAATGGTGGAAGAAACAGGTTTGGCAATGGCAAGCCTTTTCCATCATCTTCTCAACAACAGACAGAGAATTCTAAGCAGAAATACTCTGACTTAACAACCATGGTCTCTAATCTAATCAAAACCACTGAAAGTTTCATGACTGAAACAAGGTCCTCCATTAGAAACTTGGAGGCACAAGTGGGCCAGCTGAGTAAGAAAGTTACTGAGCTCCCTCCTAGTACTCTTCCAAGCAATACAGAAGAGAATCCAAAAGGAGAGTGCAAGACCATCAACATGGCCGAGTTTGGAGAGGAGGAAGAGGCAGTGATTGCCACTGAGGAAGACCTCAATGGACGTCCACTGGCCTCCAATGAGTTCCCTAATGAGGAACCATGGGAATCTGAGGCTCACACTGAGACCATAGAGATTCCATTGGAATTACTTCTGCCATTCATGAGCTCTGATGAGTACTCTTCCTCTGAAGAGAACAAAGATGTCACTGAAGAGCAAGTTGCTAAGTACCTTGGAGCAATCATGAAGCTAAATGACAAGTTATTTGGTAATGAGACTTGGGAGGATGAACCCCTTTTGCTCACCAAAGAACTGGATGACTTGACTAGGCAGAGATTACCTCAAAAGAGACAGGACCCTGGGAAATTCTCAATACCTTGTACCATAGGCACTATCACCTTTGAGAAGGCTCTGTGTGACCTCGGGTCAAGCATAAACCCTATGCCTCTCTCTGTAATGGAGAAGCTAGGGATCTTTGAGGTGCAAGCTGCAAGAATCTCACTAGAGATGGCATACAATTCAAGAAAATAAGCTTATGGACTTTTAGAGGATATTTTGGTAAAGGTTGAAAACCATTACATCCCTGCTGATTTCATAGTCCTAGAGACTGGGAAGTGCATGGATGAATCCATCATCCTTGGCAGACCCTTCCTAGCCACAGCAAAGGCTGTGATTGATGTTGACAGAGGAGAATTGATCATTCAAGTGAATGAAGAATCCCTTGTGTTTTAGACTCAAGGATATCCCTCTATAACCATAGAGAGGAAGCATGAAGAGCTTCTCTCAAAACAGAGTCAAACAGAGCCCCCACAGTCAAACTCTAAGTTTGGTGTTGGGAGGCCACAACCAACTTCTAAGTTTGGTGTTGAACCCCCACATTCAAACTCTAAGTTTGGTGTTGGGAGGTTCCAACATTGCTCTGAGTATCTGTGAGGCTCCATGAGAGCCCACTGTCAAGCTACTGACATTAAAGAAGCGCTTGTTGGGAGGCAACCCAATGTTATATTTATCTATTTTCCATTGTTATTTTATGCTTTCTATAGGTTAATGATCATGTGAAGTCACAAAATCAATTGAAAAAGCAAAAACAGAAAGAAAAACAGCACACCCTGGAGGAAAACTTGCTGGCGTTTAAATGCCAGTGAAGACAGCAAATGGGCGTTTAATGATGACAAGTCATCATATACCTATTTTTCTATGCTTTTTCATACAAGAAATTGATAAATTGTGCTTAAATATTGAATGCTTTTATACTTAATTGGTATATTTCCTTGATCTTTTAATTTTATAAATCTTGTAGGAAATAAGAAGAAAAAGAAGCAAAGAAGCACAAAAAAAGGAGAAAAAAAGAGCTTTGGGACACACTTTGAAGTTGGGGTACACTTTGGAGGCTTAGGCCACGCTTTTAAAAGCGTGGCCCATGACCAAATTAAAGAGGAAAACACCCAGCACGCACACTGCCCTGCCCTTGCCAAGGGCAGGGCAGAATCATGATGAAACAAAGTGAGGTTGGAGCAAATTTTCGCTAAGTTAAAATCTGGCCGCTCACAACATGACCATGCCTACTTCAAAGGGCTATAACTTGAGCTACAAACGTCTGATTGATGTGCTTTCAGTTGCGTTGGAAAGCTGACATTCAGAGCTTTCCAACGATATATAGAAATCCATATTTGGCGTACAATTGAGGCAGAAACGAATGGCATCTTTAAGGGCAAAAAATAAGCGAAAATAACCAAAGTGCTTCCACCAAGGCTCGAAGCTGGAGCCTCACCCCAAAAACAAAGTAGCGCTCAATTTTCTGCCCTGCCCTCTTGGAGAGCAGGGCAATGTCGTGCTCTTCATGGAAAATCAAAGAAAAAAATTGCTCCTCAAGTGCTTTCACCAAGGTTCGAACACAAGACCTTCAAGGAAGTAAAGGCTTAGGCTTGGCGCACACAAGCGCATCATGGCACGGTCAAGGAACGTGGTGCGCGCACAAGACACACCATGGCAACATTGCCCTGCCCTCCACAAGGGCAGGGCAGCATCCTCACACACCAAATGCGCACGCAAGCACCAACACGCACCATTTTCTGCCCTGCCCTCCACAAGGGCAGGGCAGCCTCCTAGGAACACCCATGGGCCAAAATTCAATTCAAATTCCCTTTGAACTCAAATCTTCACCAATTGAACCAAGGCCATCCAAGACCCATCTCTCCTCAAATCCAAAGCAAGCAAAGCCCACATCATCACTCAAAGGCACATGGATCAATTAGATTAGGATTTTCATTTTTGTAATTTGTTTTAATTTCATTTTCATTTTTTATTTTGTAAAGCCTATATAAAGGCATCACTCTCATTTCAGAAGGGGAAGCTCCATTAGAAAGCTCTCTTAGTTTTCATTTCTGTTTTGAATCTTGGATTGAGAAGTGAAGGAATTTTGTTTCATTCTCCCCCTGAGATTTCTCTTGTTTGCCTTGCTGCAAAATTTTAGTGAATTGCAATTTGAATCAAAGTTCTCTTACTGCTTTCATCTTTAATTTTTCTGCATCTTGTTTGCTGTTGGATCAAGGAAGGGATTGAGATCTAGACTTGTTTTCTAGTCTCTTTGATTCCCTTAGATCAATTTTATTTTGCAATTTAGCTGAGCTCTTTGCTACTCTTCTGTTTTTTTTTACTGTTTCATTGAAATTGTCAAATGCTCTTTGAGATTTGAGAATTGATCTCAGTCTTCTACTACGTTTACTTTTCTGTAATTTCCTTTCCTGCATTCTGCACTTTCACATTTCTGTTCACATTGAGCTTGATTTAATTTCCTGCACATTTACATTTTCTGAAATTTAAATTTCCAGTTGCTTAATCTATTGCTTCCTTTAATTTCCAGCACCCACTCCCCTTTACATTTAATGCAATTTACATTTCTTGTCATTTAAGATTCTTGCAATTTACATTTCTTGCTCTTTAACTTACTTGCCAATTTACTTTCTGCATCTTTAAGATTTCTGCCATTTACTTTCTGTTGGCTACACTTCACACAATTCACTCAATGTTAGCTTGACTAAACTAATCACCCACTAAAGTTGCTTGATCCATCAATCCCTGTGGGATCGACCTCACTCTTGTGAGTTATTACTACTTGATGCGACTCGGTATACTTGCCGGTTGGATATGTGTGTTGGAAATTCGTTTTTCCACAAAAACACCATCAAGTTTTTGGAGCCGTTGCCGGGGATTGATTAGATCAACAATGATTAAGTGGGTGAGAAGTCTAGATCAAGCATTTTTTTGTTTTTGTTCTCTATTTTAAAGTGAAACCAAGGTGTTTGAGTTTTTGCCTCACTAAGAAATTCTCATCTCTGATATGAGTAATTTCAATTTTTCATGGTGTTGTGTTTTCCAAAATTTAAATGGAGTTCAACTCATCTTATGATCAAACAAATTTTATGGGATATTACCCACCATCACCAATCTCTAATGGTGGTTGGGAATATCACCAAGAAATCACAAATTCTGAGCACTCCAATCCATGGAGATTTGCTTCACAGACACAAGATGAGCAAGAAAATCATATGGTATATTTTCTTCCACCACAAAATAATGCTAGTCATGATTCTAATGGTGGCTGGGAAGGAAATTCTAATGCTCCATATGATATTCATCCAAAGATATCATCACTTGACCATGCTTCAACAGAAAGCCTCTATCAAAATTCACCACCCACACAAACTTCCATGAACCAAAACCTCTCAAAGCTTGAGGCCATGATTGAAAAATATGTGAGGGAGGCACAGATATCCTGGAACGAGCAAGAGAATTCATTCAAAAACATGGAAATAATGTTAGCTCAATTGGTGAGTGCAACAAGGAAAGAGGAAAAACAAGAGGAAGAGGCTACTAAGTCAAGTGAATCTTTAGTGAAGAAGGAAGAGGTGGTGGAAATATTTGAACCTGAAACTGCCCTTGAGATGACAAGAGCACATGACAACTCACAACTCTCACAAACTTCCCTGGACCAAAACGCCTCAACACTTGAATCCATGATTGAAAGGTATGAAGAGGAGATGCAGAAAGCTTGGGAAGATCAACAAACCTCCTCCATGAAAGAGCTATTAAAGCAAATGTTGAGTGTAAAAGAGGAAGTGGAAGAACAAGCTAGTGAGGAGGACAATCAAGAACGTCCAAACTCAAGGGAAATAGAGAGGCACATGAAGGACAAGCTCATTGAACCACCAATTCAAAAGGCTCTGGATGAAGATCAAACTCCAAAAATCACACAGCAACCATGTCTTGACATCCAAGAAGTGAAGGCAACTAACAAAAGCACCAATCCTGTCCCTGAACCAGCAAGCAAGCTCAATCAAGCCAAATTCAAAAGGAAGCTTGCTGAGAAGAGGCCAAGAGAAGGGACAATAGCTGAAACTTCTCCCCCCCCTTGAGGTCATTCCTCTTAACAAACTGGAAGAAGAGGAAGAAAGTGAAGAACAACATGTCAAGCTAATGACACTAAAAGAGCACTTGTTGGGAGGTAACCCAACCGTAGGTAACATTTCTTTTCTGCTTTGTTTTCTTTCTATGCTTTGTTTAAATTCAATAAATTGGCATAGGGTTACATTCTAAGTTTGGTGTTGCCCTGCAACAAATTGTCTTCAACTCCTTTGGATGATTGCATCAATTCTACATGAAAGTGTCACACTAAGATTCTAAGTTTGGTGTGCCACTTATTTTTCTATGCAACTCATCCAGCAACATCACTTGTCTGCATAATCATATTGCCTTTGCATTGTTATTTTTCCTTTGTTTTGACATTTCGTTTGCATTCTCTTTGTTTTAGTCATTTTTTTTTGTTTTCTTTTATTAACTGTTTTTGTTAATACATCACCAAGAGATCCTTATTCATGACAAATCTTGGCTTGGTGATTGTATTCAACAAATAACGGTTTCTTTTGTTTAGTTTTAGTTCAAATAAATTGACATATGGTTGCATTCTAAGTTTGGTGTTGCTATGCAACAAAATTTGGTTCTAATTCTTACTAGATACTTGCATTAATTTCAAGTGAAAGTGTCACACTAAGTTTGGTGTGCCACTTATCTTTTATGCAATGTATTGTGCTCACCTTCTTATGTTTGCAATCAAAATGTCTATGTCTCTAGTGCTTTGATTGTTATCTTTCATTTTGCTTGCTTAAAACACATGTGCTACTAACATTTCATTGTATAAGACATTCATGATCCATCTTAGCCCCATAGCCATTGTTCTAATTATTGCTTGAGGATGAGCAAGCATTCTGAGTTTGGCAAGGGAAAAAGGAAGAATAGAGGAAAAAGGACAACAATAATGAAGATGAACTACAAGGTTGTAAAGTTCCTTTTCCTCTCCTTTATTTCCATCACTTTAAATTGCATGATTGTCTTTATATTTTCTGTATGCATGTGTGGTATGACTAAGCATAGCTTGAATCTTGATTTGTAACATGTTGCTGTGGCATTATGACTACCAACTTGAGTTTTGTGAATTCAAAAGCAAAAAAGCATCATGATCATAAACAAACAAGAAATTAAAGAAGAATTTAGCATGTGCATACAAGTATTGGAAAGCTAGTATGATTGATTGTTGCTCAATTGCATTGGATTTTATTTAATTGAAGTTTTTCATCTAGTACATTTTGGGAAATCTTTTGAAATCATGAAAACCTTGAAGGAAGCAAATACAATGAAAGCAAAAAAGAAAAAGGGAAAGAATGAGAAAGCTGAAGGCTCTGAGTACCAATGGTAATTTATTTGCTAAGTGCTTGTGGTGTTTATGTATCAAGCCAAATGCTTGAAAACAAAACACTTAGAAGTCAAGGCTAGGCTCAAGTGCAAAAGCACTCCCTCAAAGCTCAAGGTTCTGAGCATCAATGATTAGAGAGTAAAAAAAATGATGAGCTTAATGAAGTCCACTAATTAAATGCTTGTGGTGCTTATGTATCAAGTGGTAATACTTGAAAACAAAGCATTTAGAAGTCGTAGCTTTGTTATCAACTCATGGGGCAAAGCACCCAAAAGGAGAAGCTAAAAAAAAAAAATCAAAAGCTTGTTTCAAGGAAGAATTATAAGAAAAAGATTTCATAAAATAAGGTAGATAGAAGCATCAATCATTTACATCTCTTTTGTAATTGTAGCATGCATAGAAAACTAGCTTGCCATGAACATTAACTTGCTATTCTTCTTACCTTGGATTGTCAATTTCTATTGCATGATTCTTTTCTTGCTTGGGGACAAGCAAGGTTTAAGTTTGGTGTTGTGATGACAAGTCATCATATACCTATTTTTCTATGCTTTTTCATACAAGAAATTGATAAATTGTGCTTAAATATTGAATGCTTTTATACTTAATTGGTATATTTCCTTGATCTTTTAATTTTATAAATCTTGTAGGAAATAAGAAGAAAAAGAAGCAAAGAAGCACAAAAAAAGGAGAAAAAAGAGCTTTGGGACACACTTTGAAGTTGGGGTACACTTTGGAGGCTTAGGCCACGCTTTGACCAAATTAAAGAGGAAAACACCCAGCACGCACACTGCCCTGCCCTTGCCAAGGGCAGGGCAGAATCATGATGAAACAAAGTGAGGTTGGAGCAAATTTTCGCAAAGTTAAAATCTGGCCGCTCACAGCATGACCATGCCTACTTCAAAGGGCTATAACTTGAGCTACAGACGTCCGATTGATGTGCTTCCAGTTGCGTTGGAAAGCTGACATTCAGAGCTTTTCAACGATATATAGCAATCCATATTTGGCGTACAATTGAGGCAGGAACGAAAGGCATCTTTAAGGGCCAAAAATAAGCAAAAATAACCAAAGTGCTTCCACCAAGGCTCGAAGCTGGAGCCTCACCCCAAAAACAAAGTAGCGCTCAATTTTCTGCCCTGCCCTCTTGGAGAGCAGGGCAATGTCGTGCTCTTCATGGAAAATCAAAGAAAAAAATTGCTCCTCAAGTGCTTTCACCAAGGTTCGAACACAAGACCTTCAAGGAAGTAAAGGCTTAGGCTTGGCGCACACAAGCGCATCATGGCACGGTCAAGGAACGTGGTGCGCGCACAAGACACACCATGGCAACATTGCCCTGCCCTCCACAAGGGCAGGGCAGCATCCTCACACACCAAATGCACACGCAAGCACCAACACGCACCATTTTCTGCCCTGCCCTCCACAAGGGCAGGGCAGCCTCCTAGGAACACCCATGGGCCAAAATTCAATTCAAATTCCCTTTGAACTCAAATCTTCACCAATTGAACCAAGGCCATCCAAGACCCATCTCTCCTCAAATCCAAAGCAAGCAAAGCCCACATCATCACTCAAAGGCACATGGATCAATTAGATTAGGATTTTCATTTTTGTAATTTGTTTTAATTTCATTTTCATTTTTTATTTTGTAAAGCCTATATAAAGGCATCACTCTCATTTCAGAAGGGGAAGCTCCATTAGAAAGCTCTCTTAGTTTTCATTTCTGTTTTGAATCTTGGATTGAGAAGTGAAAGAATTCTGTTTCATTCTCCCCCTGAGATTTCTCTTGTTTGCCTTGCTGCAAAATTTTAGTGAATTGCAATTTGAATCAAAGTTCTCTTACTGCTTTCATCTTTAATTTTTTTGCATCTTGTTTGCTGTTGGATCAAGGAAGGGATTGAGATCTAGACTTGTTTTCTAGTCTCTTTGATTCCCTGAGATCAATTTTATTTTGCAATTTAGCTGAGCTCTTTGCTACTCTTCTGTTTTTTTTTTTACTGTTTCATTGAAATTGTCAAATGCTCTTTGAGATTTGAGAATTGATCTCAGTCTTCTACTACGTTTACTTTTCTGTAATTTCCTTTCCTACATTTTGCACTTTCACATTTCTGTTCACATTGAGCTTGATTTAATTTCCTGCACATTTACATTTTCTGAAATTTAAATTTCCAGTTGCTTAATCTATTGCTTCCTTTAATTTCCAGCACCCACTCCCATTTACATTTAATGCAATTTACATTTCTTGTCATTTAAGATTCTTGCAATTTACATTTCTTGCTCTTTAACTTACTTGCCAATTTACTTTCTGCATCTTTAAGATTTTTGCCATTTACTTTCTGTTGGCTACACTTCACACAATTCACTCAATGTTAGCTTGACTAAACTAATCACCCACTAAAGTTGCTTGATCCATCAATCCCTGTGGGATCGACCTCACTCTTGTGAGTTATTACTACTTGATGCGACCCGGTATACTTGCCGGTTGGATATATGTGTTGGAAATTCGTTTTTCCACAAAAACACCATCATTTAACGCCCAGTCTAGCACCATTCTGGGTGTTTAACGCCAGAAAGGGGCATCAGACTGGCGTTTAACGCCAGGAATGGGCATTAAGCTGGCGTTAAATGTTAGAAATGGGCACCAGCCCGGCGTTTGACGCCAGGATTGGCAGAAAGAGCATTTTTGCTCGCCACTTGGTGCAGGGATGAATTATCCTTGACACCTCAGGATCTGTGGACCCCACAGGATCCCCATCTACCCCACCACTCTCTCTCTTCTTCACCACTCACATCCATCCTTCATAAAACCCCACCTACCTTACCATTCAAATTCAAACCACTTCCCCTCCCAAACCCACCCATACATGACCGAACCCTACCCCTCTCTCCACCCCTATATAAACCCATCTTCACCCCTTCATTTCCACACAACCTAAACACTACTTCTTCCCCCTTAGCTGAAACACAAAGCCACCTCCATCTCCTCTATTTCTTCTTCTTCTACTCTCTTATTTCTTTTTTTGCTCGAGGACGAGCAAACCTTCTAAGTTTGGTGTGGTAAAAGCATTGCTTTTTGTTTTTCCATAACCATTTATGGCACCTAAGGCCGGAGAAACCTCTAGAAAGAGGAAAGGGAAGGCAAAAGCCTCCACCTCCGAGTCATGGAAGATGGAGAGATTCATCTCAAGGGTGCATCAAGACCACTTCTATGAAGTTGTGGCCAAGAAGAAGGTGATCCCCAAGGTCCCTTTTCAAACTCAAAAAGGTCAAATTTAATCAAAGGTTGGACCGAGTCCTCATGGATATCTGTGTGGAAGGAGCTCAATGCAAATAGGAGATCCCACTCATAGACATGAGCATGAGGAAATTCCTCATCATGAAATCCCTGAGATGCCTCAAGGGATGCACTTTCCTCCACAAAACTATTGGGATCAAATCAACACCTCCCTAGGAGAATTGAGTTCCAACATGGGACAACAAAGGGTGGAGCACCAAGAACATTCCATTCTCCTCCATGAAATTAGAGAAGATCAAAGAATCATGAGAGAGGAGCAACAAAGGCAAGGAAGAGACATTGAGGAGCTCAAGCACTCTATAAGATCTTCAAGAGGAAGAACAAGCCACCATCACTAAGGTGGACCCGTTCTTTAATCTCCTTATTTTTTATTTTTCTGTTTTTCGAAAAAATATGCTTTATGTTTTATTTATGTTTGTGTCTTATGATCATTAGTGTCTTAGTGTCTATGCCTTAAAGTTATGAATGTCCTATCAATCCATCACCTTTCTTAAATGAAAAATGTTCTTAATTGAAAAAGAGAAGAATTGCATGAATTTTGAATTTTATAACAGATTAATTATTTTGATGTGGTGGCAATACTTTGACTTCTGAATGTATGCTTGAACAGTGCATATGTCTTTTGAATTTGTTGTTCATGAATATTGGCTCTTGAAAGAATGATGAAAAAGGAGACATGTTATTGAGGATCTGAAAAATCATAAAAATGATTCTTGAAGCAAGAAAAAGCAGTGAATACAAAAAAAAAGGGAAAAAGAAAAAGAAAAAAATAATAAAGTCGTGATCCAAGGCAAAAAGAGTGTGCTTAAGAACCCTGGACACCTCTAATTGGGGACTCTAGCAAAGCTAAGTCACAATATGAAAAGGTTCACCCAATTATGTGTCTGTGGCATGTATGTATCCGGTGGTAATACTAGAAGACAGAGTGCTTTGGGCCACGGCCAAGACTCATAAAGTAGCTATGTTCAAGAATTATCATACTTAACTAGGAGAATCAATAACACTATCTGGATTCTGAGTTCCTATAGAAGCCAATCATTCTGAATTCCAAAGGATAGAGTGAGATGCCAAAACTGTTCAAAGGCAAAAAGCTAAAAGCCCCGCTCATCTAATTAATACTGATCTTCATAGATGTTTTTGGAATTCACTGCATATTCTCTTCTTTTTATCTTATTTGATTTTCAGTTGCTTGGGAACAAGCAACAATTTAAGTTTGGTGTTGTGATGAGCGGATAATTTATACGCTTTTTGGCATTGTTTTAGTATGTTTTAGTTAGTTTTTATTATATTTTTATTAGTTTTTAGTTAAAATTCACTTTTCTAGATTTTACTATGAGTTTATGTGTTTTTCTGTGATTTCAGGTATTTTCTGGCTGAAATTGAGGGACCTGAGCAAAAATCTGATTCAGAGGCTGAAAAGGACTGCAGATGCTGTTGGATTCTGATCTCCCTGCACTCGAAGTGGATTTTCTGGAGCTACAAAAGTCCAATTGGCGCGTCTCTCAACTGCGTTGGAAAGTAGACATCCTGGGCTTTCCAGAAATGTATAATAGTTTATACTTTGCCCGAGATTTGATGGCCCAAACAGGCGTTCCAAGTCAGCTCAAGAATTCTGGCATAAAACGCCGGAACTGGCACAAGAATGGGAGTTAAACGCCCAAACTGGCACAAAAGCTGGCGTTTAACTCCAAGAAAAGTCTCTACACATGAAAGCTTCAATGCTCAGCCCAAGCACACACCAAGTGGGCCCGGAAGTGGATTTTTATGTCATTTACTCATCTTTGTAAACCCTAAGCTACTAGTTCTCTATAAATAGGACCTTTTGCTATTGTATTTTCATCTTGGTTCTTCTGGTTCCCTCTCTGGGGGACGAAGCCAATGATCACCATTATCACTTATGTATTTTCAACGGTGGAGTTTCTACACACCATAGATTAAGGTGTGGAGCTCTGCTGTACCTCGAGTATTAATGCAATTAATACTGTTCTTCTATTCAATTCAGCTTATTCTTATTCCAAGATATTCATTTGCACCCAAGAACATGATGAATGTGATGATTATGTGACGCTCATCATCATTCTCACTTATGAACGCGTGCCTGACAACCACTTCCGTTCTACAAGCAAACAAGGCTTGAATGTTTATCTCTTGGATTCCTGAATCAGAATCTTCGTGGTATAAGCTAGAATTGATGGCGGCATTCAAGAGAATCCGGAAGGTCTAAACCTTGTCTGTGGTATTCTGAGTAGGATTCAAGGATTGAATGACTGTGACAAGCTTCAAACTCGCGATTGTGGGGCGTTAGTGACAGACGCAAAAGAATCACTGGATTCTATTTCGACATGATCGAGAACCGACAGCTGAATAGCTGTGCTGTGACAGAGCACATTGAACATTTTCACTGAGAGGACGGGACTGTAGCCATTGACAACGATGATGTCCAACATACAACTTGCCATAGAAAGGAGTAAGAAGGATTGGATGAAGACCATAGGAAAGCAAAGAGACGGAAGGGACAAAGCATCTCCAAACGCTTATCTGAAATTCTCACCAATGAATTACATAAGTATCTCTATCTTTATTTTATGCTTTATTCATAAATCATCCATAACCATTTGAATCTGCCTGACTGAGATTTACAAGATGACCATAGCTTGCTTCATACCAACAATCTCCGTGGGATCGACCCTTACTCGTGTAAGGTTTATTACTTGGACGACCCAGTGCACTTGCTGGTTAGTTGTGCGAAGTTGTGATAAAGAGTTGAGATTGCAATTGAGCGTACCATGTTGATGGCGCCATTGATGATCACAATGTCGTGCACCAAATGTGTAGAGAGAAACCCTAGAGGAGGAGTAGAAACTAGATTTAAAAACAAAAAAACTGTATAGAATGAATGTTCTCTGTTTCTGCATGTTTCCTAGCTCTAATCTGTGTTTCTGGGCCAAAAACTGGGTTAAAATCTGGCCCAAAAACTCTGCCAATGACTTCTGAAATTCTGCAGATCGCGCACGTCATGCGATCGCGTCATTCATGCGGATGCGTCATTCCAGGTTTTGCTTTTCCATGTGGGCGCGTCGTCCATGCCTCCGCGTCACTTATGCTTTCCCAATCCGTGCGGTTGCGTAAGCCATGCGGCCGCGTCACTGCGATTTCCTCTCTTTCGCGCGGTCGCGTGAGCCATGCGGCCGCGCCACTTCTCGCTGGTCATCTCCTCAATTTCTTGTGTTCCTTCCATTTTTGCAAGCTTCCTTTCCAATCTCCAACTCATTCATGCCCTATAAAGCCTGAAACACTTAACACACAGATCACGGCATCGAATGGAATAAAGGAGAATTAAAATACCTAATTAAAAGTCTCTAGGAAGTAAGTTTTCAATCATGTAATAATTTTAGGAAGGAAATATAAATGCATGCTAATTATATGAATAAGTGGGTAAAGATCATGATAAAACCACACAATTAAACACATTGTAAACCATAAAATAGTGGTTTATCAAACGCCCAAAAGAAGCATCTGCTGGGCGTTCAACGCCAGTAAAGATAGCCATCTGGGTGTTAAACGCCAGAAAGAAGCATCTTTTGGGCGTTGAACGCCAGAAAGAAGCACCTTCTGGGCGTTTAACGCCAGATTTACAGCGTCCTGGGCGTTCAGAAAAATGCCCTGTGACAAAGGAGTTCCTGGCGTTCAACGCCAGCTAGAAGCAACAGCTAGGCATTGAACGCCCAGGAGAAGCTGCAAATGGGCGTTAAACGCCCAAAACATGCAGTGTTTGGGCGTTTAACGCCAGGATTATGGGGAGGAGGTAAATTCGTTTTTACTTCACATTTTTTTTCAATTTTCATATTTCAGTTCATGATTTCTTGCATAAACATGCTACAAACTCTCATCCTTCAATTCCAAAAATTTTAATCCTAATTTCTAAAATCCCTTTTTCAAAAATATCAAATGTATCTTAATTCATAAACACAAATCCTTTTTCAAACCCCATCCAACTTCTTTTCAAATTTTTTTTCAAAACTCAATTATCCTTTCAAATTAATCCCAAATCTTTTTTTCTAAAATTCAGATTTATCTTTTACAAATCATATCTTCTATCTTATCTTTCTTCAAAATTTTCGAAAACCCACCCCCTCCCTTTAAATCCACATTCGGCCTCTCTCCTCTCCTCCACAATTCGAAAACTAGCTCTCCTTCTATCCCTCTCCTTTCTTTTCTTTTGCTTGAGGACAAGCAAACCTCTAAGTTTGGTGTGTTTATCCGTGATCACTAAACCATACCCACTAAGATTATGGCTCCTAAAGGAAAACAACCCACTCCAAGAGGCAAGAAAGAGAGTATTCCAAAACCACTTTGGAATCAAGGGAAGTTCTTAACCAAAGAACATTCAGACATTACTACAAAATAATGGGTGTAAGTTCAGTGATCCCGGAAGTCAAATTCGATCTGAAAGAAGATGAATATCCGGAGATTCAAGAGCATATTCAAAACAGGAGCTGGGAAATCCTAGCTAATCTTGAAACAAAGGTGGAAAGAAATATGGTTCAGGAATTCTACGCTAATCTGTGGCAAACAGACATGCAGAGAATATCTGGAACTGCCCTCTATGACTATCGAACCTTGGTCAGAGGAAAGATTATTCACATCCACCCTGACAAAATCAGGAAGATCTTTAAGCTATCTCAGCTGAAAGATGACCCAGACTCCTTTAATAGGAGAATGATGAGAACAAATAAGGGCCTGGACAAGATTCTAGAGGACATATGCATCCCTGGAACCAGGTGGACCACCAGCACCAAGGGCGTCCCAAATCAACTCAAGAGAGAAGATCTCAAACCAGTCACCAGAGGCTGGCTGGACTTCATTGGGCGTTCTATACTGCCTACTAGCAACCGCTCTGAAGTCACCATTAAAAGAGCAGTGATGATCCACTGCATTATGTTAGGAAGAGAAGTGGAAGTTCATCAGCTAATTTCGTGTGAACTTTACATAATTGCAAACAAGAACTCCAAAGATGTCAAATTGGCTTATCCTAGCTTAATATCTATGCTATGTAAAGATGCTGGAGTGAAGATTGGAATAACTGAGTATATCTCAGTTGAGCGACCAATCACCAAAATATCAATGGAAAAACAACAAGTGCAGGATAACCCCATCAAGAGGAGAGCACAGGAATTCCTCCCGGAAATCCCTCAAATTGAATACTGGGAGCATCTTGAAGCATCTGTTACCAAGTTGCAAGAAGCTATGGACCAAATAAAGGAAGAACAGAATAATCAAAATAGCATGCTTTGCAAATTGCTTGGGGAACAAGAAGAGCAAAGGCGTGACTTGAAGGAACTAAAGCGTCAGAAATTATCTCTTGAAGGACCAAGCACCCCACAAACTAGAGGAACATCCACTTCCCAAAATAAAGGTTGTTGAGTCCTAATCTTAGCTTTACTTCTGTGATAGTTATTCTTATAGGAATTTACCTTAGAAGTTATATAGGAGTAGTAGTATTTAGTATATCTATTTTGAATTTATTTCCAATTAAGCTATAAGTTATTTTTCTCATCATCATCAAACATGAATAAAATAGTAGATTTTTAGAATAAAGAGGCAATATTTTTTTACGAGTTCTTAATAAGGAAAATTCTAATTATTTATATGTGGTGACAATACTTTTTGTCTTTTGAATGAATACTTGAACAGTGCATATTTTTTATATTGAATTTTATGAATGTTAAAATTGTTGGCTCCTTAAAGAATGATGAACAAGAGAAATATTATTGCTGATCTGAAAAATAATAAAATTGATTCTTGAAGCAAGAAAAAGCAGTGAAAAAAAAAGAGAGAAAAAAATTATAATAAGAAAAAGCAAAAGAGGTAGAAAAAGCCAATAGCCCTTTAAACCAAAAGGCAAGGGTGAAAAGGATCCAAGGCTTTGAGCATCAATGGATGGGAGGGCCCAAGGAAATAAATCCAGGCCTAAGCGGCTAAATCAACATGTCCCTAACCATGTGCTTGTAGCATGCAGGTCCAAGTGAAAGGCTTGAGACTGAGTGGTTAAAGTCGTGATCCAAAGCAAAAGATTGTGCTTAAGAACTCTGGACACCTCTAATTGGGGACTCTAGCAAAGCTAAGTCAAAATCTGAAAAGGTTCACCCAGTTATGTGTCTGTGGCATTTATGTATCCTGTGGTAATACGGAAAAACAAAGTGCTTAGGGCCACGGCCAAGACTCATAAAGTAACTGTGTTCAAGAATCAACATACTAAATTAGGAGAATCAATAATACTATCTGAACTCTGAGTTCCTATGGCTGCCAATCATTCTGAATTTCAAAGGATAAAGTGAGATGCCAAAACTGTTCAGAAGCAAAAGGCTACTAGTCCCGCTCATCTAATTGGAATCTGAGCTTCACTTAAAACTCTGAGATATTCTTGCTTCTTAATTTCTTTTTATCCTATTTTATTTATCTAGTTGCTTGGGGACAAGCAACAGTTTAAGTTTGGTGTTGTGATGAGCAGATATTTTATACGCTTTTTGGTGGTAATTTCATGTAGATTTTAGTATGTTTTAGTTAGTTTTTAGTATAATTTTATTATTTTTTAGGCAAAATTCATATTTCTGGACTTTACTATGAGTTTGTGTATTTTTCTATAATTTCAGGTATTTTCTGGCTGAAATTGAGGGAGCTGAGCAAAAATCTGATTTAGGCTGAAAAAGGACTGTTGATGCTGTTGGATTCTGACCTCCCTGCAATCGGAATAGATTTTTTGGAGCTAAATGAGTCCAATTGGCGCGCTCTCCATTGGGTTGGAAAGTAGACATCCAGGGCTTTCCAGAAATATATAATAGTTCATACTTTACACGAAGATAGATGACGTAAACTGGCGTTTAACGTCAGTTCCATGCTGCAGTCTGGCGTTCAGTGCCAGAAACAGGTTGCAAGTTAGAGTTCAACGCCAAAAACAGGTTACAACCTGGCGTTCAACTCCAGAAACAGCTCAAGCACGTGAGAAGCTTATGTCTCAGTCCCAGCACACACCAAGTGGGCCCCAGAAGTGGATTTCTACATTATCCATCTTAGTTTACTCATTTCTGTAAACCTAGGTTACTAGTTTACTATTTAAACAACTTTTAGAGACTTATTTTGTATCTCATGACATTTTAGATCTGAATTTTGTACTTTTTGATGGCATGAGTCTCTAAACTCCATTGTTGGGGGTGAGGAGCTCTGCAGCGTCTCGATGAATTAATGCAATGATTTCTATTTTCCATTCAAACACACTTGTTCCTATCTAAGATGTTCATTCGCGCTTCACTATGAAGAAGGTGATGATCCGTGACACTCATCACCTTGCTCAATCCATGAACGTGTGCCTGACAACCACCTCCGTTCTACATTAGATTGAATGAGTATCTCTTAGATTCCTTAATCAGATTCTTCGTGGTATAAACTAGAATCCATTGGTAGCATCCTTGAGATTCTGAAAAGTCTAAACCTTGTCTGTGGTATTCCGAGTAGGATTCTGGGATTGGATGACTGTGACGAGCTTAAAACTCGCGAGTGTTGGGCGTAGTGACAGATGCAAAAGGATCAATAGATCTTATTCCACCATGATCGAGAACCGACAGATGATTAGCCGTGCTGTGATAGAGCATTTGGACCATTTTCACTGAGAGGATGGGAAGTGGCCATTGACAACGGCGATGCCCTACATACAGCTTGCCATGGAAGAAGCCTTGCATTTATGAAAGTGAGAAATCATTATGTTGCAGGAATTCAGAGGACATAGCATCTCCAAGACTCCAACATATTCTCCATTACTGCATAATAAGTATTTATTTCATGCTCTTTTACTTTTTACATTAAAACTAAAAATTATTATTGATATTATATCCTGACTAAGAATAATAAGATAACCATAGCTTGCTTCAAGCCAGCAATCTCCATGGGATTCGACCCTTACTCACGTAAGGTATTACTTGGACGACCCAGTGCACTTGCTGGTTAGTTGTGCGGATTGCAAAAGTGTGATTGCAATTTCGTGCACCAATAGGATACGTGAAAATAAAGCTGTTTCTAAAGTACCGTGATTAATAGCCGCCTTTTGTATCTTTTAAAAACCAAAGATTTAATATTCAAAATCCGAAATCCTTTTTAAAAGAGAAAGCATTAATTATTCAAAAATCCTAAACCTTTTTAAAAGTTTTTCTTAGACAACATGAATGACCAAGTTGTTCCAAGCATAAGTTCATTAAGTCTATGCTGAACCAGTTTAGTTTTTCATACTTTTCTAAACCAAAAACACAAACCAAACACGGCCTTCGACCCATCTCATAATCAACCATGGCCCTAGGCGCAAGCAACTCAATCAACAGTCAATCCACCACAATCCAACCAATTTTCAGTCACAAACACAAGTAAGAAGGTTCAAACACAATTAAGCAGTTATATCAAGTAGAACAATTAGCAATTAAACATAATTATTCACATACGCAAAACCAATTACAATATGCACACCCAAACAATGTCACATAGATGCATATGATGAATGCCTGTCCTATGGCCGATGAGTCTCATATGTCGGTTATCAAGCCAACCCGACAAGTCCGGCTGCTAAACCCTGGGCTGTCCCCCGTCGCGCATCCCCAAGAGTCCATGCATAGCTTTTTCTCATATATAAAATTTGCTCAATGGGGGTACCTTCTTGGGAATTTATAACTACCCGGTCACCCTTACGACATAGGTAAACAGAGTATCGAGTCTCGACTTGGAACACGTAGTGGCAAGCCACAGTACTTTACCCAAGAAAACTCGTATCTCAGATAAAAGAAGTGCATAAGCCACATATTCATTCATAATTATTCATTCATCATCATTTTCGCACTTCATTAACAATCCATACCAAGTCAAATCATCATTCATGCCATATATCCCTTTTTCCTCAAAATTTCTTTACTTTAAAACCAAAAATCAAATTCATCTTTGTCTCAAAATTCAAAATCCTCATATCTCAAAGTATTTCAAGCTCATAATCCACTTTTTTCTCAAAATCATTTCTCTTTGAAAAGAGTCAAATCCTTCACTTTTAAATCATCCGTTTAACTATTTTAAATAAGAGTTATCAAATAACAACCTTGGCAAAGATTCAAGACTATAGGGAAGAATAACCTACCTCATTTCTTAAATTCTTTCGAAATCTTCAAAATTATAGCTACTTGAATTGAAATTGATTAAAATAAAGATTTAAAACCCAAACCAAGGTATGTAAGGCAAAAGTTCCAAACTAATTTCAAAACCAAAATTATTTAAGCCCAAAAACCAATTTCATTTCATTCTTAAGTCAGAAACCTTCCTAAAGGCTAGGAATTGTTTAGTCTTGCTAAGTCAAAATTTAAAGAATACTTCAAAAGCAAAATGCATTTAATTAATCAAAGTTCACTTTCTTTTAAAATCAACTAAAACGCCTCCAAAGGTACTTCTTTAATAGAACTTCAAAACATAGATCTTTTCATATTTAAATCAATCTTAAAACATAAAATTTTCTTGAACAGATTAAACTCGAAACACATATTTCTTAATAAATCAAGAACCAAATAATAGGACCTTTCAAATCCAATCCCTTTCTAAATCACATTTTAAAATAGAATCTTAAATCTCATAAAAATTTACCAGCATCTCCCTTAAAACTTGGACTTTTCCACCCTTTTCGAGTCCCAACCAAACCATTTCGCAACCCCTTCCACGGGTTCAAAATCAAATCAGTTCAAAATCAGACTAATTCCGAAAATTCATATCATTCCCATATTTCAAGAAAACACATTCAAACTCAATTCATTTTCAATGAACCAAACTCGTTTCCAAAACTTCAAAGAAATAATGTAGTAACCATCCATTTAACAAAATCAAACCACAATCCAATCAAACAACAATCATATTCATCTTAAAATAGTCCGACGATACATAAGACTTATATAATCACTAAAGGTACATTAATCACATTAATATCCATTTATAACAATTTGAAATTATAAAATTAATTTCTTTGAAAAAGCCCCTACCTCGATAAGTTGGGATCGTGATGAGCGGATAATTTATACGCTTTTTAGCATTGTTTTTAGGTAGTTTTTAGTAGGATCTAGCTACTTTTTGGGATGTTTTCATTAGTTTTTATGCTAAATTCACATTTCTGGACTTTACTATGAGTTTGTGTATTTTTCTGTGATTTCAGGTAATTTCTGGCTGAAATTGAGGGACCTGAGCAAAACTCTGATAAAAGGTTGACAAAGGACTACTGATGCTGTTGGATTCTGACCTCCCTGCACTCGAAATGAATTTTTTGGAGCTACAGAACTTCAAATGGTGCGCTCTCAACGGCGTTGAAAAGTAGGCATCCAGAGCTTTCCAGCAATATATAATAATCCATACTTTATTCGTGATTAGATGATGTAAACTGGCGCTCAATGCCAGTTCCATGCTGTATTCTGGAGTCAAACGCCAGAAACACGTCACGAACCAGAGTTGAACGCCAAAAACACGTTACAACTTGGCGTTCAACTCCAATAGAAGCCTCAGCTCATGTAAAGATCAAGCTCAGCCCAAACATGCACCAAGTGGGCCCTGGAAGTGGATTTATGCATCAATTACTTACTTCTGTAAACCCTAGTAGCTAGTTTAGTATAAATATAACTTTTTACTAGTGTATTAGAGGTCTTTGGATTGGTCTTTGATTGTATTTTTTGATCTTTTGATCACGTTTGGGGGCTGGCCATTCGGCCATGCCTGAACCTTCATCATTTATGTATTTTCAATGGTGGAGTTTCTACACACCATAGATTAAGGGTGTGGAGCTCTGCTGTACCTCGAGTTTCAACGCAATTACTACTATTTTCTATTCAATTCCGCTTGTTCTTATTCTAAGATATTCGTTGCACTTCAACATGATGAGTGTGATGATCCGTGACACTCATCATCGTTCTCACCTATGAACGCGTGACTGACAACCACTTCCGTTCTACCTTAGACCGGGCGCATATCTCTTGGATTCCTTAATCAGAATCTTCGTGGTATAAGCTAGATTGATGGCGGCATTCATGAGAATACAGAAAGTCTAAACCTTGTTTGTGGTATTTCGAGTAGGATTCAGGGATTGAATGACTATGATGAGCTTCAAACTCGCGATTGTTGGGCGTGATGACAAACGCAAAAGAATCAAGGGATTCTATTCCAACATGATCGAGAACCGACAGGTGATTAGTCGTGCCGTGACAGAGCATTTGGACCTTTTTCACTGAGAGGATGGGATGTAGCCATTGACAACGGTGATGCCCTACATACAGCTTGCCATGGAAAGGAATAAGAAGGATTGAAGGAAGACAGTAGGAAAGCAGAGATCCAACAGGGACAAGCACCTCCACACACTTATCTAAAATTCCCACCATTGAATTACATGAGTAACTCTATCTTTATTTTTTGTTTTATTTATTATTCAAAAACTCCATAACATTTACTATCCGCCTAACTGAGATTTACAAGATGACCATAGCTTGCTTCATACCAACAATCTCCGTGGGATCGACCCTTACTCACGTAAGGTATTACTTGGACGACCCAGTGCACTTGCTGGTTAGTTATGCGGAGTTGTGACTAAGTGTGATTCACATTTGAGAGCGCTACCAAGTTTTTGACGCCATTGTCGATGATCACAATTTCGTGCACCAATTTTTTGGCGCCGTTGCCAGGGATTGTTCGAGTATGGACAACTGACGGTTCGTCTTGTTTCTCAGATTAGGTAATTTTCTTTTTATTTTTCTTTTCAAAAAGTTTTCAAAAATATTTTTCAAAATTTTTCTTTGTTTTCGAAAAAATTATTCAAAATTTTTAAGAATAAATTCTAGTGTTTCATAAAGTATGTTGAAGCTTGGCTGGCTGTAAAGCCATGTCTAACTCAATTGGATTGAGGCTTCAAAACTATCAGCATAGAGGCAAGTTAATTGGAATATCAGTTGTTACATGCCTGATTTATATCTTCTAAAACTGGCTGGCTATTAAGCCATGCCCAACCCTTGGATTGGAGCTTTAGGCTAGTATTGAAAGATTCCTGGAATTCTTATTAAAAAAATATTGGATTTCTTATTTTCTTTTTTCTCTATATTTTTTTCGAAAAAAAAATATAAAAGAAAATACAAAAAATTCATAAAATCATAAAAACCTAAAATATTTTGTGTTTCTTGTTTGAGTCTTGAGTCAAGTTATAAGTTTGGTGTCTTGCATGTTTTCTTTGCATAAAAATTTTTTCAAAAATATGTTCTTGATGTTCATCATGATCTTCAAAGTGTTCTTGGTGTTCATCTTGACATTCATAGTGTTCTTGCATGCATCATTGGTTTTGATCCAAAATTTTCATGTTTTGGGTCATATTTGTGTTTTTCTCTCTCATCATTAAAAATTCAAAAATAAAAAATATATCTTTTCCTTATTTCTCTCAAAAAATTTGAAATTTTGGGTTGACTTGGTCAATATTTTTTAAAATAAGTTGTTTTCTTGTTAGTCAAGTCAAAATTTCAATTTTAAAAATCTTATCTTTTCAAAACTTTTTCAAAAATTAAATCTTTTTCATTTTTCTTATTAATTTTCAAAAATTCTTTAAAATATTTTTCAAAAATCTTTTTCTTAATTTTATCTTTATTTTCGAAAATTATACTAACAATTAATATGATTGATTCAAAAATTTGAAGTTTGTTACTTTCTTGTTAAGAAAGGTTCAATCTTTAAATTCTAGAATCTTATCTTTTAGTTTCTTGTTAGTTAAGTAATTAATTTTAATTTTAAAAATTAAATCTTTTCCAACCATATCTTTTTAATCATATCTTTTTATCATATCTTTTTCAAGTTTTATCTTTTTTTCAAAAATTTGATTTTAAAATATCTTTTCTAACTTCTTAACTTCTTATCTTCTTATCTTTTTAAAATTTGATTTTAATATCTTTTTCAACTAACTAATTAACTTTTTATTTGTTTCTTATCTTTTTCAAAACCACCTAACTACTCTTTCCTCTCTACTTTTCGAAAATATCTCATCCCTTTTTCAAAATTCTTTTTAATTAACTAATTGTTATAAATTTTAATTTTAATTCTATCTCACGTTTAATTTTCGAAAACCATTAACTGCTTTTCAAAATTAATTTTCGAATTTTCTCTCTCTCATCTTCCTCTATTTATTTATTTATTCACTAACACTTCTCTTCATCTCAAATCACTACCTCTATCCTTACCCTTGTGTTTGGATTCTCCATTCTTCTTATTCCCTTTCTTCTTCTACTAATAATAAGGAACCTCTTTACTGTGACATAGAGGATTCCTCCTCCTTTTTCTGTTCTCTTCTTTCTCATATGAGCAGGAACAAGGAGAAAGACATTCTTGTTGAAGCTGATCCAGAACCTGAAAGGACTCTGAAGAGGAAACTAAGAGAAGCTAAATTACAACAATCCAGAGACAACCTTACTGAAGTTTTCAAACAAGAGAAGGAGATGACAGCCGAACCTGACAACAATAATGCAAGGAGGATGCTTGGTGATTACAGTACACCTACTTCCAAGTTTGATGGAAGAAGCATCTCAATCCCTACCATTAGGGCAAAAAATTTTGAGCTGAAACCTCAACTAGTTGCTCTAATGCAATAAAACTGCAAGTTTCATGGACTTCCATCAGAAGATTCCTATCAGTTTTTAACTGAGTTCTTGCAGATCTGCGAGACTGTAAAGACGAATGGAGTAGATCCTGAAGTCTACAGGCTCATGCTTTTCCCTTTTGCTGTAAGAGACAAAGCTAGAACATGGTTGGATTCACAACCTAAGGATAGCCTGGACTCTTGGGATAAGCTGGTCATGGCCTTCTTGGCTAAATTCTTTCCTCCTCAAAAGTTGAGCAAGCTTAGATTGGATGTTCAGACATTCAAACAAAAAGATGGTGAATCCCTCTATGAAGCTTGGGAAAGATACAAGCAGATGACCAAAAGGTGTCCTTCTGACATGCTTTCAGAATGGATCATTCTGGATATATTCTATTATGGTCTGTCTGAGTTCTCTAAGATGTCACTGGACCATTCTGCAGGTGGATCCATTCACCTAAAGAAAATGCCTGCAGAAGCTCAAGAACTTATTGACATGGTTGCAAATAACCAGTTCATGTACACTTCTGAGAGGAATTTCGTGAATAATGGGATGCCTCAGAGGAAGGGAATTCTTGAGATTGATGCTCTGAATGCCATATTGGCTCAGAACAAAATGTTGACTCAGCAAGTTGGTGGACGAAATTATGATCACATCAATGTAATATTCTTTGTTGTTGTATGGAATCATTATTATGGCACTTATGTGTGGACACAACTCCGTTCAACTAACCAACAAGTGTAATGGGTCATCCAAGTAATACCTTACGTGAGTAAGGGTCGATCCCACAGAGATTGTTGGTATGAAGCAAGCTATGGTCACCTTGTAAATCTCAGTTAGGCAGATTAAATGGTTATGGGTTTCGAAAATTAATAATAAATAGAAAACAAAAAGGGATAGAAATACTTATGTAAATCAATAGTGGGAATTTCAGATAGGCGTGTGGAGGTGCTAAAATCCTTTCGAATCTCTAGTTTCTTACTACTTTCATCCAATCCTTCTTACTCCTTTCCATGGCAAGCTGTATGTAGGGCATCACCATCATCAATGGCTACTTTTAATCCTCTCGGGAAAATGGTCCTATGCGCTGTCACTGCACGGCTAATCGTCTGGAGGCATCACCCTTGCTGATAGCTACATCCCATCCTCTTAGTGAAAATGGTCCAAATGCTCTGTCACAGCCCAGCTAATCATCTGTCGGTTCTCAATCAGGTTGGAGTAGAATCCCTTGATTCTTTTGCGTTTGTCATCACGCCCAGCCTTCAGGAGTTTGAAGCTCGTCACAGTCATTCAATACCGGAATCCTACTCGGAATACCACAGACAAGGTTAGACTTTCCGGATTCCCGGGATCCTACTCGGAATACCACAGACAAGGTTAGACTTTCCGGATCCCCATGAATGCCGCCATCTATCTAGCTTATACCACGAAGATTCTGTTGGGGAATCTAAGAGATATGCGCCCGGCCTAGAGTAGAACGGAAGTGGATGTCAATCACGCGCGTTCATAGGTGAGAATGATGATGAGTGTCACGGATCATCACATTCAACAAAGTGTTATGCAACGTATATCTTGGAATAAGAATAAAAGAGAATTGAATAGAAAGTAATAATAATTGTATTGAAACTTGAGGTACAGCAGAGCTCCACACCCTTAATCTATGGTGTGCAGAAACTCCACCGTTGAAAATACATAAGTGAAAGGTTCAGGCATGGCCGAATGGCCAGCCCCCATGGCCTAAGGACTATGCGCCCCCAGATGTTCCTTAGATCTAAAGTGATCAAAAAGATGTCTAATACAGTAGTTAAAAGTCCTATATATACTAGACTAGCTACAAGGGTTTACATGAGTAAGTAATTGATGGATAAATCCACTTCCGGGGCCCACTTGGTGTATGCTTGGGCTGAGCTTGATCTATCCACGAGCTGAGGCTTTTCTTGGAGTTGAACTCCAAGTTATAACGTGTTTTGGGCGTTCAACTCCGGATCATGACGTGTTTCTGGCGTTTAACTCCAGACAGCAACATGTACTTGGCGTTCAACGCCAATTTATGTCGTCAATTTCCGAATAAAGTATGGACTATTATATATTGCTGGAAAGCTCTAGATGTCTACTTTCCAACGCCGTTGGTAGCTCCAGAAAATCCATTTCGAGTGCAGGGAGGTTAGATTCCAACAACATCAGCAGTCCTTTTGTCAGCCTTTTTCAGAGTTTTGCTCAAGTCCCTCAATTTCAGCCAGAAATTACCTGAAATTATAGAAAAATACACAAACTCATAGTAAAGTCCAGAAATGTGAATTTAACATAAAAACTAATGAAAACATCCCTAAAAGTAGCTTGAACTTACTAGAAACTACCTAAAAACAATGCCAAAAAGCGTATAAATTATCCGCCCATCACAACACCAAACTTAAATTGTTGCTTGTCCCCAAGAAACTGAAAATCAATTAGGATAAAAAGAAGAGAATATACTGTGAATTTCAGAATATCAATGAATATTAATTCTAATTAGATGAGCGGGACTTGTAGCTTTTTGCTTCTGAATAGTTTTGGTATCTCACTTTTTCCTTTGAAGTTTAGAATGATTGGCTTCTCTTAGAAACTTAGAATTTTGGATAGTGTTATTGACTTTCCTAGTTAAGCATGTTTATTCTTGAACACAGCTACTTGTGAGTCTTGGCCGTGGCCCTAAGCATTTTGTTTTCCAGTATTACCACCGGATACATAAATGCCACAGACACATGACTGGGTGAACCTTTTCAGATTGTGACTCAGCTTTGCTAGAGTCCCCAGTTAGAGGTGTCCAGAGCTCTTAAGCATATTCTTTTGCTTTAGATCCTTTTTACCCTTGCCTTTTGGTTTTAAGGGCTATTGGCTTTTTCTGCTTGCTTTTTCTTTTTCTTTCTATATTTTTTTCGCCACCTCTTTTTTTTTTTCCGCAAGCTTTTGTTTTTCACTGCTTTTTCTTGCTTCAAGAATCAATTCCGTGATCTTTCAGATCATCAATAACATTTCTCTTTATTCATTATTCTTTCAAGAGCCAACAGTTTTAACATTCATAAACAACAAGATCAAAATTATGCACTGTTCAAGCATTCATTCAGAAAACAAAAAGTATTGTCACCACATCAATATAATTAAACTAATTTCAAGGATAAATTCGAAATTCATGCACTTCTTGTTCTTTTGAATTAAAACATTTTTCGTTTAAGAGAGATGAAGGATTAATGGATTTTATTCATAGCTTTAAGACATGGTTACTACATACTAATGATCATGAAGTAGAGACACAAAATATAGATAAACATAACATAGAACCCGAAAAACAAAAAGAAATAAGAACAAGGAATGAATCCACCTTAGTGGCGTCTTCTTCTTGAAGGACCAACAATGTCCTTAAGCTCTTCTATGTCCCTTCCTTGCCTTTGTTGCTCCTCCCTCATTGCTCTTTGGTCTTCTCTTATTTCATGGAGAATGATGGAGTGCTCATGATGTTCCACCCTTAATTGTTCCACATTGTGGCTCAAATCTTCTAAGGAAGTGTTGAGTTGTTCCCAATAGTTGTTGGGAGGAAAGT
The DNA here is from genome assembly GCF_014773155.1 of Arachis stenosperma. Lineage (NCBI taxonomy): Eukaryota > Viridiplantae > Streptophyta > Magnoliopsida > Fabales > Fabaceae > Arachis > Arachis stenosperma. The sequence continues at coordinate 99,422,583 of NC_080377.1, forward strand.
GCATCCCTTGAGGCATCTCAGGGATTTCTTGATGATGAGCTTCCTCATGCATCTCTTGAGAACCGTGGAGGGTCTCTCTTGCTTGCTCCATCCTCTTCTTGGTGATGGGCTTATCCTCTTCAATGGAGATGTCTCCTTCTATGATAACTCCAGCTGAGTAACATAGATGGCAAATAAGGTGAGGAAAAGCTAGCCGTGCCATGGTGGAGGGCTTGTCGGCTATTTTGTAGATTTCATTGGAGATGACTTCATGAACTTCTACTTCCTCTCCAATCATGATGCTATGAATCATGATGGCCCGATCCACAGTAATTTCAGATCGGTTGCTAGTGGGAATGATGGAGCGTTGAATGAACTCCAACCATCCTCTAGCCACAGGCTTGAGGTCCAGTCTTCTTAGTTGGACTGGCTTGCCTTTGGAGTCTCTTTTCCATTGAGCTCCTTCCATACATATGTCCATTAGGACTTGGTCCAACCTTTGATTAAAGTTGACCCTTCTAGTGTAGGGGCGTTCATCTCCTTGCATCATGGGCAAGCGGAACGCTAACCTTACATTCTCCGGACTAAAATCTAAGTATTTCCCCCGAACCATTGTGAGATAATTCTTTGGACTCGGGTTCATACTTTGATCATGGTTCCTAGTGATCCATACATTGGTATAAAACTCTTGAACCATTAAGATTCCGACTTGTTGTATGGGGTTGGTTAGGACTTCCCAACCTCTTCTTCGGATTTCATGTCGGATCTCTGGATACTCATTTTTCTTGAGCTTGAAAGGGACCTCAGGGATCACCTTCTTCTTTGCCACAACATCATAGAAGTGGTCTTGATGGCTCTTGGAGATGAATCTTTCCATCTCCCATGACTCGGAGGTGAAAGCTTTTGTCTTCCCTTTTCCTTTTCTAGAGGATTCTCCTGCCTTAGGTGCCATTGATGGTAATGGAAAAACAAAAAGCTTATGCTTTTACCACACCAAACTTAAAATATTGCTCGCCCTCGAGCAAGAGAAGAAAGAAGAGAAGAAGAAGAAGAAGAAAATGGAGGAGAGTGAGGGGAGATGGACTCGGCCAAGGTATAGTAGAGGGGGTAGTGTTGTGTGAAAATGAAGTAGAATGGAAGGGTATATATAGGGAGAGGGGAGAGGGTAGGTTCGGCCATTTAGGGTGGGATTGGATGGGAAAATATTTTTGAATTTTGAATGTAGGTGGAGTTTATGGGGAAGAGTGGATGGATGTGAGTGGTGAATAGGTGATTGGGAAGAGAGATTGAGGTGATTGGTGAAGGGTTTTTGGGAAGTGTGACATGGGGAAGAGTAAAATAGGATTAGGAGGTAAGGTGGGAATATAGTAGGTAGGGATCCTGTGGGGTCCACAGATCCTGAGGTGTCAAGGAATTCCATCCTTGCACCAAATAGGCATGTAAAATGCCTTTGCACACCATTCTAGCATTTAAACGCCGAGTGGTGCACATTCTGGGCATTCAACGCCCATATGTAACATGTTTCTGGCGTTGAACGCCAGTTTCATGCTTGTTACTGGCGTTCAGCGCCAGCTTTTCCTCTAGGCACATTCCGGCATTCAAACGCCAGGATGTTGCTTGTTTCTGGCGTTTAGCGCCAGATTCATGCTCTGCTCTGGCGTTGAACGCCAGCCAGATGCTCTTTACTGGCGTTGAACGCCAGTCTGTGCTTCCTCCAGGGTGTGATTTTTCTTCTGCCGTTTTTGATTCTGTTTTTAATTTTTATATTTTTTTTCGTGACTCCACATGATCATGTACCTAATAAAACACAAAATAACAATAAAATAGAATAAAATAAAAATTAGATAAATAAAATTGGGTTGCCTCCCAACAAGCACTTTTTTAATGTCAATAGCTTGACAGTGGGCTCTCATGGAGCCACAAGGTGATCAGGTCAATGTTGTATAGTCCCAACACCAAACTTAGAGTTTGGATATGGGGTCTTAACACCAAACTTAGAGTTTGGTTGTGGCCTCCCAACACCAAACTTAGAGTTTGACTGTAGGGGCTCTTCTTGACTCTGAACTGAGAGAAGCTCTTCATGCTTACTCTCTTTTGTCACAGAGGGATGGCCATGTGCCTTAAACACAAGGTAGTCCCCATTTAATTGAAGGACTAGTTCACCTCTGTTGACATCTATCACAGCTCCTACTGTAGCTAGGAAAGGTCTTCCAAGGATGATGCATTCATCCTCTTCCTTCCTAGTGTCTAAGATTATGAAATTAGCAGGGATGTAAAGGCCTTTAACCTTTACTAACACGTCCTCCACTATTCCATAAGCTTGTCTCAATGACTTGTCTGCCAATTGTAATGAGAACAAGGCAGGTTGTACCTCAATGATCCCCAGCTTCTCCATTACAGAGAGTAGCATAAGATTTATCCCTGACCCCAAATTACACAGAGCTTTTGCAAAGGTCATGGTGCCTATGGTACAAGGTATCAAAAACTTGCCAGGATCTTGTTTCTTTTGAGGTAAAATTTGCTGAATCCAGGTATCCAGTTCACTAATGAGCAAGGGAGGTTCACTTTCCCAAGTCTCATTACCAAACAACTTGGCATTCAGCTTCATGATAGCTTCTAAATATTGAGCAACTTGCTCTCCAGTCACATCTTCATCCTCTTCAGAGGAAGAATAGTCTTCAGAGCTCATGAATGGCAGAAGGAGATTTAATGGAATCTCTAAGGTCTCTATATGAGCCTCAGATTCCTTTGGATCCTTAATAGGAAACTCCTTCTTGCTTGAGGGACGTCCCAGGAGGTCTTCCTCACTAGGATTTTTGTCCTCCTCCTCCCTTGTGCATTCGGCCATATTGATTATATCAATGGCCTTGCACTCCCCTTTTGGATTCTCTTCTGTATTGCTTGGGAGAATACTGGGAGAAGTTTCAATGACTTTCTTACTCAGCTGGCCCACTTGTGCCTCCAGATTTCTAATGGAGGATCTTGTTTCACTCATGAAACTGAAAGTGGCCTTTGACAGATCAGAGACTAGATTGGCTAAATTAGAAGTGTTTTGTTCAGAATTCTCTGTCTGTTGCTGAGAAGATCATGGAAAATGCTTGCTATTGCTCAGCCTGTTGCGTCCACCATTGTTAAAGCCTTGTTGAGGCTTTTGTTGATCCTTCCATGAGAAATTTGGATGATTCCTCCAAGATGAATTATAGGTGTTTCCATAAGGTTCACCCATGTAATTTACCTCTGCCATTGCAGGGTTCTTAGGATCATAAGCTTCTTCAGAAGCTGCCTCTTTAGTACTGTTGGATGCATTTTGCCATCCATTCAGACTTTGAGAGATCATGTTGACCTGCTGAGTCAACACTTTGTTCTGAGCCAATATGGCATTGAGAGCATCAATTTCAAGAACTCCTTTCTTCTGAGGTATCCCATTATTCACAGAATTCCTCTCAGAAGTGTACATGAACTGGTTATTTGCAACCATGTCAATAAGTTCTTGAGCTTCTGCAGGCATTTTCTTTAGGTGAATGGATCCACCTGCAGAATGGTCCAATGACATTTTCGAAAATTCAGATAGACCATAATAGAATATATCTAATATGGTCCATTCTGAAAATATGTCAGATGGACATCTTTTGGTCAGCTGCTTGTATCTTTCCCAAGCTTCATAGAGGGATTCACCATCTTTTTTGTTTGAAGGTTTGAACATCCACTCTCAGCTTGCTCAGCTTTTGAGGAAGAAAGAATTTATCCAAGAAGGCTGTGACCAGCTTATCCCAGGAGTCCAGGCTAAAGGGAATCTATCCTTGGGTTGTGAATCCAACCATATTCTAGCTCTGTCTCTTACAGCAAAAGGGAAAAGCATGAGTCTGTAGACTTCAGGATCAACTCCATTCGTCTTTACAGTCTCACAGATCTGCAAGAGCTCAGTTAAAAACTGATAAGGATCTTCAGATGGAAGTCCATAAAACTTGCAGTTTTGTTGCATTAAGGCAACTAGCTGAGGTTTCAGCTCAAAGTTGTTGGCTCCAATGGCAGGAATGGAGATGCTTCTTCCATCAAATTTGGACGTTGGCTTTGTGAAGTCACCAAGCATTCTCCTTGCATTATTATTATTTTCGGCTGCCATCTCCTTCTCTTGTTTAAAAATTTCTGAAAGGTTGTTTCTGGACTGTCGTAATTTAATTTCTCTTAGTTTCCTTTTCAAAGTCCTTTCAGGTTCAGGATCAATTTCAACAAGAGTGCCTTTTTTCCTGTTCCTGCTCATATGAAAGAGAAGAAAACAAGAAAAGAAGAGGAATCCTCTATGTCACAGTATAGAGATTCCTTTGTGTTAGTAGAAGATGAAAAGAGGGGAAGAATGTAGAAGAGTGGGTTCGGATATTTGAATGGAGAGAGGTGAAGAGAAGTGTTAGTAATTAAATAATTAAACAGAATAAGAAAAGAGAGGGAGAATTTCGAAAATAATTTTTTTAAAAAAAAGGGTTAGTAATTTTCGAAAATTAGAGATAATATGTAATTGAAATTTAAAATTTAAAACAATTAAAAAGAATTTTTGAAAAGGAGATGAGATATTTTCGAAAATTAAAGAGGGAAAAGTAGTTAGTTGATTTTGAAAAGATAAGAAACAAACAAAAAGTCAATAGTTAGTTGAAAAAAGATATTAAAATCAACTTTGAAAAAGATAAGAAGATAAGAGTTTAGATAAGATATTTTGAAATCAAATTTTGAAAAAGATAAAATTTTGAAAAGGATAAGATAAAAAGATAAGATAAAAATTTTAAGAAAAAGATATTTTGAAAAAGATTTAATTTTTAAAATGACTTAACTAACAAGAAACTACAAGATAAGATTCTAGAATTTAAAGATTGAACCTTTCTTAACAAGAAAGTAACAAACTTCAAATTTTTGAATCAATCACATTAATTGTTAGCATATTTTCGAAAATATGATATAAAAGATAAGAAAAAGATTTTGAAAAATAATTTTTAAAATTTTCGAAAATAAGAGAAAAAAATGGAAAAGATATGATTTTTGAAAAAGATTTTGAAAAGATAAGATTTTTAAAATTGAAATTTTGACTTGACTTGTAAGAAACAACTAATTTTGAAAATTTTTGACTAAGTCAACCCAAAATTTCGAAAATTTGGAGAGAAATAAGGAAAAGATATATTTTTTATTTTTGAATTTTTTTTAATTAAGAGAGAGAAAAACACAAACATGACCCAAAACATAAAAATTTTGGATCAAACACATAATGCATGCAAGAACACTATGAATGTTAAGATGAACACTAAGAACACTTTGAAGATTATGATGAACATCAAGAACATAATTTTGAAAAAATTTTTTATGCAAAGAAAACATGCAAGACACCAAACTTAGAAATCTTTAATGCATGGACACTAACAAACAAAAAATGCATATGAAAAACAACAAACAACACAAAACAAGAAAACATCAAGATCAAACAAGAAGACTTATCAAGAACAACTTGAAGATCATGAAGAACACTATGAATGCATGGAATTTTCGAAAAATACAAGAAAAATTTTTAAAGCATGCAATTGACACCAAACTTAAAACATGATACAAGACTCAAACAAGAAACACAAAATATTTTTTATTTTTATGATTTTATGATTTTTTTGGATTTTTATTAAAATTTTTTTTTCGAAAATATTTTTGGAAAAACGAAAAAGAAAAGAAAAATTTTGAAAAAGTTTTTGAAAAGAAAATTACCTAATCTGAGCAACAAGATGAACCGTCAGTTGTCCATACTCGAACAATCCCCGATAACGGCGCCAAAAACTTGGTGGACGAAATTGTGATCACATCAATGTAATATTCTTTGTTGTTGTATGGAATCATTATTATGGCACTTATGTGTTGACACAACTCCGTTCAACTAACCAGCAAGTGTACTGGGTCATCCAAGTAATACCTTACGTGAGTAAGGGTCGATCCCACAGAGATTGTTGGTATGAAGCAAGCTATGGTCACCTTGTAAATCTCAGTTAGGCAGATTAAATGGTTATGGGTTTCGAAAATTAATAATAAATAGAAAAAAAAAGGGATAGAAATACTTATGTAAATCAATAGTGGGAATTTCAGATAGGCGTGTGGAGGTGCTAGAATCCTTTCGAATCTCTACTTTCTTACTACTTTCATCCAATCCTTCTTACTCCTTTCCATGGCAAGCTGTATGTAGGGCATCACCATCATCAATGGCTACTTTTAATCCTCTCGGGAAAATGGTCCTATGCGCTGTCACTGCACGGCTAATCGTCTGGAGGCATCACCCTTGCTGATAGCTACATCCTATCCTCTCAGTGAAAATGGTCCAAATGCTCTGTCACAGCCCGACTAATCATCTGTCGGTTCTCAATCAGGTTGGAGTAGAATCCCTTGATTCTTTTGCGTTTGTCATCACGCCCAACCTTCAGGAGTTTGAAGCTCGTCACAGTCATTCAATACCGGAATCCTACTCGGAATACCACAGACAAGATTAGACTTTCCGGATTCCCGAGATCCTACTCGGAATACCACAGACAAGGTTAGACTTTCCGGATCCCCATGAATGCCGCCATCTATCTAGCTTATACCACGAAGATTCTGTTGGGGAATCTAAGAGATATGCGCCCGGCCTAGAGTAGAACGGAAGTGGTTGTCAATCACGCGCGTTCATAGGTGAGAATGATGATGAGTGTCACGGATCATCACATTCATCAAAATGTTGTGCAAAGTATATCTTGGAATAAGAGTAAAAGGGAATTGAATAGAAAGTAATAATAATTGTATTGAAACTTGAGGTACAGCAGAGCTCCACACCCTTAATCTATAGTGTGCAGAAACTCCACCGTTGAAAATACATAAGTGAAAAGTTCAGGCATGGCCGAATGGCCAGCCCCCATGGTCTAAGGACTATGCGCCCCTAGATGTTCCTTAGATCTAAAGTGATAAAAAAGATGTCTAATACAGTAGTTAAAAGTCCTATATATACTAGACTAGCTACTAGGGTTTACATGAGTAAGTAATTGATGCATAAATCCACTTCCGGGGCCCACTTGGTGTATGCTTGGGCTGAGCTTGATCTATCCACGAGCTGAGGCTTTTCTTGGAGTTGAACTCCAAGCTAAAACGTGTTTTGGGCGTTTAACTCCGGATTATGACGTGTTTCTGGCGTTTAACTCCAGACAGCAGCATGTACTTGGCGTTCAACGCCAATTTACGTCGTCAATTTCCGAATAAAGTATGGACTATTATATATTGCTGGAAAGCTCTGGATGTCTATTTTCAACGTCGTTGAGAGCGCGCCATTTGGAGTTCTGAAGCTCCAGAAAATCCATTTCGAGTGCAGGGAGGTCAGATTCCAACAGCATCAGCAGTCCTTTTGTCAGCCTTTTTCAGAGTTTTGCTCAAGTCCCTCAATTTCAGCCAGAAATTACCTGAAATTACAAAAAAACACACAAACTCATAGTAAAGTCCAAAAATGTGAATTTAACATAAAAACTAATGAAAACATCCCTAAAAGTAGCTTGAACTTACTAAAAACTACCTAAAAACAATGCCAAAAAGCGTATAAATTATCCGCTCATCACAAGTCAACATGATTTCCCAAAGTCTGAATGGATGGCAAAATGCATCCAACAGTACTAAAGAGGCATCTTCTGAAGAAGAAGCTTATGATCCTGATAACCCTGCAATAGCAGAGGTAAATTACTTAGGTGAACCTTATGGAAACACCTACAATTCATCATGGAGAAATCATCCAAATTTCTCATGGAAGGATCAACAAAAGCCTCAACAAGGCTTTAATAATGGTGGACGAACTAGGCTCAGCAATAGCAAGCCTTTTCCATCATCTTCTCAGCAACAGACAGAGAATCCTGAGCAAAGCACTTCTAATTTAGCTAATCTAGTCTCTGATCTGTCTAAGGCCACTTTAAGTTTCATGAGTGAAACAAGATCCTCCATTAGAAATTTGGAGGCACAAGTGGGCCAGTTGAGTAAGAAAGTTACTGAAACCCCTCCTAGTACTCTCCCAAGCAATACAGAAGAGAATCCAAAGAGAGAGTGCAAGGCCATTGATATACTCAACATGGCCGAATGCAAGAAGGAGGGAGAGGACGCGAATCCCAATGAGGAAGACCTCATGGGACGTCTCTCAAGCAAGAAGGAGTTCCTTATTGAGGACCTAAAGGAATCTGAGGCTCATATAGAGACCATAGAGATCCCATTAAACCTCTTTCTGCCATTCATGAGCTCTGAAGACTATTCTTCCTCTGAAGAGGATGAAGATGTAACTGGAGAGCAAGTTGCTCAAAATCTAGGAGCCATCATGAAGCTGAATACCAAGTCTTTTGGTAATGAGACTTGGGAAGGTGAACCTCCCTTGCTCATTAGTGAACTAGATACATGGGTTCAGCAAACTTTACCTCAAAAGAGACAACATCCTGGCAAATTCTTAATACCCTATACCATAGGCACCATGACCTTTGACAACGCTCTGCGTGACCTAGGGTCAGGCATAAATCTTATGCCACTCTCTGTAATGGAGAAACTGGGGATCATTGAGGTACAGCCTGCCTTATTCTCATTACAATTGGCAGACAAGTCAGTAAGACAAGCTTATAGATTAGTAGAGGACGTGTTAGTAAAGGTTAAAGGCCTTTACATTCCTGCTGATTTCATAATCTTAGACACTAGGAAAGAGGAGGATGAATGCATCATCTTTGGAAGACCTTTCCTAGCCACAGCAAAAGCTGTGATAGATGTTAACAGAGGAGAATTAGTCCTTCAATTGAATGGGGACTACCTTGTGTTTAAGGCACACGGCTATCCTTCTGTAACAAGGGAGAGTAAGCATGTAGAGCTTCTCTAAGTACAGAGTCAAACAGAGCCCCCACAGTCAAACTCTAAGTTTGGTGTTGAGAGGCCACAACCAAACTCTAAGTTTGGTGTTGAATCCCCACAACCAAACTCTAAGTTTGGTGTTGGGACTATATAACATTGACCTGATCACCTGTGAGGCTCCATGAGAGCCCACTGTCAAGCTATTGACATTAAAGAAGCGCTTTTTGGGAGGCAACCCAATTTTTATTTATCTAATTTTATTTTATCGTTCTTTTATGTTTTATTAGGTACAAGATCATGTGGAGTCACGAAAAAATATTAAAATTAAAAACAAAATCAAAAATAGCAGAAGAAAGATCACACCCTGGAGGAAGGACTTACTGGCGTTTAAACGCCAAAAAAGAGCATCTGGCTGGCGTTCAATGCCAGAACAGAGCATGGATCTGGCGTTGAACGCTAGAAACAAGCAACATCCTGGCGTTTAAACGCCAGGAATGCACCCTGAGGAGAGCTGGCGCTGAACGCCAGAAACAAGTATGGAACTGGTGTTCAACGCCAGAAACATGCTGCAGTTGGGCGTTGAACGCCCAGAACATGCATCACCTCAGCGTTTAAATGCCAGAATTGCATGCAAAGGCATTTTACATGATTAATTGGTGTAGGGATGTAAATCCTTGACACCTCAGGATCTGTAGACCCCACAGGATCCCCACCTACCATATTCTCCCCTCTTCTCAACATTCATCCTCTCTTTCCAAGAAATACTCTTCCCCAAAACCCTTCACCAATCACCTCAATCTCTCTTCCTAATTACCCCCTTCACCACTCACATCCATCCACTCTTTCCCATAAACCCCACCTACCTTCAAAATTCAAAATTTCTTTCCCACCCAAACCTACCCTAAATAGCCGAACCTACTCCCTCTCCCCTCACTATATAAACCCCTCTATTCTCCTTAATTTTCACACAACACAAATCCCTCTCCTATACCTTGGCCGAATACACCTTTCTCCATTCTCCTCCATATTTTCTCTTCTTCTTTTCTTTTCTTTCTTCTCTTGCTCGAATGCGAGCAATATTCTAAGTTTGGTGTGGTAAAAGCATAAGCTTTTTGTTTTTCCATTACCATTGATGGCACCTAAGGCCAGAGAAACCTCTAGAAAAGGGAAAGGGAAGACAAAAGCTTCCACCTCCGAGTCATGGGAGATGGAGATTCATCTCCAAAGCCCATCAAGACTACTTCTATGATGTTGTGGCTAAGAAGAAGGTGATCCCTGAGGTCCCTTTCAAGCTCAAGAAAAATGAGTTTCTGGAGATCCGACATGAGATCCAAAGAAGAAGTTGGGAAGTTCTGACCAACCCCATTCAACAAGTCAGAATCTTGATGGTTCAAGAGTTCTATGCCAATCCATGGATCACTAGGAACCATGATTAAAGTATGAACCCGAATCCAAAGAACTATCTTACAATGGTTCGGGGGAAATACTTAGATTTTAGTCCGAAAAATGTGAGGTTGGCATTCAACTTGCCCATGATGCAAGGAGATGCACACCTCTACACAAGAAGGGTCAACTTTGATCAAAGGTTGGACCAAGTCCTTAGGGATATATGTGTTGAAGGAGCTCAATGAAAAAGAGACTCCAAAGGCAAGCCAGTTCAATTATGAAGACTGGACCTCAAGCCTGTGGCTAGAGGATGGTTGGAGTTCATCCAACGCTCCATCATCCCCACTAGCAATCGATATGAAGTTATTATGGATCGGGCCATCATGATCCATAGCATCATGATTGGAGAGGAAGTATAAATTCATGAAGATATCTCCCTTGAATTCTACAAAATAGCCGATAAGCCCTCTACTTTGGCAAGGCTAGCTTTTCCTCATCTTATTTGCCATCTATGTTACTCAGCTGGAGTCATCATAGAAGGAGACATCCCCATCGAGGAGGACAAGCCCATCACTAAGAAAAGGATGGAGCAAACAAGAGAGCCTACTCATGGAACCCAAGAGACGCATGAGGAAGCTCATTACCAAGAAATCCCGGAGATGCCTCAAGGGATGCACTTTCCTCTCAACAACTATTAGGAACAACTCAACACTTCTCTTGAAGATTTGAGTTACAATATGGATCAATTAAGGGTGGAACATCAAGAGTACTCCATCATTCTCCATGAAATTAGAGAAGATCAAAGAGCAATGAGGGAGGAGCAACAAAGGCAAGGAAGAGACATAGAAGAACTCAAGGACATCATTGGTTCTTCAAGAAGAAAGCACCACCATCACTAAGGTGGATTCATTCCTTGTTCTTATTTTTCTATTTTTTTTGGTTTTTATGCTTATTATGTCATCTATATTTGTGTCTCTGTTACATGATCATTAGTATTTAGTAACTATGTCTTAAGGCTATAAATAATTCCATGAATCCTTCACCTCTCTTAAATGAAAAATGTTTCTAAATTCAAAAGAACAAGAAGTACATGAATTTCAAAATTATCCTTGAATTTAGTTTAATTATATTGATGTGGTGACAATACTTTTTGTCTTCTGAATGAATGCTTGAACAGTGCATATTTTTGATCTTGTTGTTTATGAATGTTAAAATTGCTGGCTCTTGAAAGAATGATGAACAAAGAGAATGTTATTGACAATCTGAAAAATCATGAAAATTGATTCTTTAAGCAAGAAAAAGCAGTGAAAAAGCAAAAGCTTGCGAAAAAAATAAATAAAAATAGAAAGAAAAAGAAAAGGCAAGCAGAAAAAGCCAATAGCCCTTAAAACCAAAAGACAAGGGTAAAAAGGATCCAAGGCTTTGAGCATCAATGGATAGGAGGGCCCAAGGAAATAAAATCCAGGCCTAAGCGGCAAAATCAAGCTGTCCCTAACCATGTGCTTGTGGCATGCAGGTCCAAGTGAAAAGCTTGAGACTAAGTGGTTAAAGTCGTGATCCAAAGCAAAAAGAGTGTGCTTAAGAGCTTTGGACACCTCTAACTAGGGACTCTAGCAAAGCTGAGTCACAATCTGAAAAGGTTCACCCAGTTATGTGTCTGTGGCATTTATGTATCCGGTGGTAATACTGGAAAACAAAGTGCTTAGGGCCATGGCCAAGACTCATAAAAGTAGCTATGTTCAAGAATCAACATATTTAACTAGGAGAATCAATAACACTATCTGAAATTCTAAGTTCCTATAGATGCCAATCATTCTAAACTTCAAAGGAAAAAAGTGAGATGCCAAAACTGTTTAGAGACAAAAAGCTACAAGTCCCGCTCATCTAATTAGGACTAATATTCATTGATATTCTGGAATTTATAGTATATTCTCTTCTTTTTATCCTAATTGATTTTCAGTTACTTGGGGACAAGCAACAATTTAAGTTTGGTGTTGTGATGAGCGGATAATTTATACGCTTTTTAGCATTATTTTTAGGTAGTTTTTAGTAGGATCTAGCTACTTTTTGGGATGTTTTCATTAGTTTTTATGCTAAATTCACATTTCTGGACTTTACTGTGAGTTTCTGTGTTTTTCTGTGATTTCAAGAAAACACATTCAAACTCAATTCATTTTCAATGAACCAAACTCGTTTCCAAAACATCAAAGAAATAATGTAGCAACCATCCATTTAACAAAATCAAACCACAATCCAATCAAACAACAATCATATTCATCTTAAAATAGTCCGACGATACATAAGACTTATACAATCACTAAAGGTACATTCATCACATTAATATCCATTTATAACAATTCGAAATTATAAAATTATTTCTTTGAAAAAGCCCCTACCTCGATAAGTTGGGACTGTGATGAGCGGATAATTTATACGCTTTTTAGCATTGTTTTTAGGTAGTTTTTAGTAGGATCTAGCTACTTTTTGGGATGTTTACATTAGTTTTTATGCTAAATTCACATTTCTGGACTTTACTATGAGTTTGTGTATTTTTCTGTGATTTCAGGTAATTTCTGCCTGAAATTGAGGGACCTGAGCAAAACTCTGATAAAAGGCTGACAAAGGACTGCTGATGTTGTTGGATTCTGACCTCCCTGCACTCAAAATGAATTTTCTGGAGCTACAGAACTCCAAATGGCGCGCTCTCAACGGAGTTGGAAAGTAGGCATCCAGAGCTTTCCAGCAATATATAATAGTCCATACTTTATTCGTGATTAGACAACGTAAACTGGCGCTCAACGCCAGTTCCATGCTGCATTCTGGAGTCAAACGCCAGAAACACGTCACGAACCAGAGTTGAACGCCAAAAAAACATTACAACTTGGCGTTCAACTCCAATAGAAGCCTCAGCTCGTGTAAAGATCAAGCTCAGCCCAAACATACACCAAGTGGGCCCCGGAAGTGGATTTATGCATCAATTACTTACTTTTGTAAACCCTAGTAGCTAGTTTAGTATAAATGGAACTTTTTACTAGTGTATTAGAGGTCTTTGGATTGGTCTTTGATTGTATTTTTTGATCTTTTGATCACGTTTGGAGGCTGGCCATTCGGCCATGCCTGAACCTTCATCACTTATGTATTTTCAACGGTGGAGTTTCTACACACCATAGATTAAGGGTGTGGAGCTCTGCTGTACCTCGAGTTTCAATGCAATTACTACTATTTTCTATTCAATTCCGCTTGTTCTTATTCTAAGATATTTGTTGCACTTCAACATGATGAATGTGATGATCCGTGACACTCATCATCGTTCTCACCTATGAACGCGTGACTGACAACCACTTCCGTTCTACCTTAGACCGGGCGCATATCTCTTGGATTCCTTAATCAGAATATTCATGGTATAAGCTAGATTGATGGCGGCATTCATGAGAATCCGGAAAGTCTAAACCTTGTCTGTGGTATTTCGAGTAGGATTCAGGGATTGAATGACTGTGATGAGCTTCAAACTCACGATTGTTGGGCGTGATGACAAACACAAAAGAATCAAGGGATTCTATTCCAACATGATCGAGAACCGACAGATGATTAGCCGTGCCGTGACAGAGCATTTGGACCTTTTTTACTGAGAGGATGGGATGTAGCCATTGACAATGGTGATGCCTTACATACAGCTTGCCATGGAAAGGAATAAGAAGGATTGAAGGAAGACAGTAGGAAAGCAGAGATCCAACAGGGACAAGCACCTCCACACACTTATCTGAAATTCCCACCATTGAATTACATGAGTAACTCTATCTTTATTTTCTGTTTTATTTATTATTTGAAAACTCCATAACATTTACTATCCGCCTAACTGAGATTTACAAGATGACCATAGCTTGCTTCATACCAACAATCTCCGTGGGATCGACCCTTACTCATGTAAGGTATTACTTGGACGACCCAGTGCACTTTCACAATAGCGTAACAACTTTAAAACATAACATACAACCTCAGGTACTAACTCCTAACACCACTAATATCGCAAAGACTTTAATACACGTAATGCGGGGTCTCCGAAATAGAAATACTTACTATAGTAACAAAACGAAGCAACGGTGGTCTCTGAACTAGTTTCGCGGCAGCAGCAACCAGACTCTGGCAATGGCAACTGAAACCAACATGCAGGGATTGTGACGTTTCCAGACACTCAAAAGAAACGAAACCCAATACTCAAAACCTTACCGGCAGTGGTCGTTGGTGACGGCAACGGCATTTCTCGGTGGTGAAGGCTCGGCCATCCATCAACAACGGCGACGGTGGAGCATGCGACGGCAACTGGGCAGATCAGTGGTGAGAGGAACTAGCTCAGTCTCGGACCTCTCTCTCTACCTCCTTTGCACGCTGCTCTTCTCACGTTAGGCTCCCCTTCCCGGTGATGCACTCCATGGCGACAGAAGCTTGTATGAATGGTGGTGACGTCTTCCTCTCTCATTGGCTCGTGGTCGGGGGTGACGAACGCGAGGTCAGTGGCGGCTTCTCCCCTACACGCACGAAAGACAACAACGTGGCTGTGGTGAGGCGGCAGTCCAGAGCAATGCGGCGTGGTGCGATAGCTCCTCCTCCCCGGCGCTCTCTTCCTCTTTCTCGGATCCCCCCTTTCCTTCCTCTCCTTTCCTTCTTTCTTTCATTTTCTTCTTTTCTTTCTTTCTTCTGTTATTTTTGTCTTTCTAAACCGTGTGTGTGTGTTGGTGAGGGTGAGTGTGAGTGAGATGAGTGTATTGTTAGGATTTGGGGTGATGTGGGTTAGTTTAGGTATTTTTGTTAAAAATAGGGGCAATAGGGTAATTTTTAATAAAATAATTAAAAATAGAATAATAATTAAAAACCAAATTAAATATAGAGTATCCATCTTAAAAATACCTTTTAATTATAATTTGTAAATTATTTTCATTCAAATGCTAATTTTATAAAAATTGGAGATAAGTAAATTAATTCTCCTTTATTTATAAAATAAGGTTAAAAATCTAAATATTTAAAATTAAGGCATATAAAATATTCACTATTTTTCAAGTATAAGAATACTAAATAATAAATAAGAATTTACTCAACTTATATATAAAATTTTCTAAAAATATAATATTAAATAAATATAATTGATCATAAATAATTTATTAATAACTTTTTAAAATTCGGGTCTTACACCCGTTGCTACTCTCTCCTCCTTCACTTTTTTTTTGGACGGGGTTCGGGCTTAGAACCACCCGAACCAATACCCAACCCGACACTAATACACTAATTCCTATTGCTACCCAATATGACTACCCCAAAGCGTGTTCCCTCCCCTGTAACTGCCAATTTAAATTAAAACCTATTAACACTATAGCACAAGGACAAGTGAAGAGTTAATGGGAATATGAGTTAGGCAAAACTCTTGGAAGGAGTTTTTCCGGTAGCTAAACTCGGACTATGAAAGGAACTGCTGCTCCGCCGGGCTGATGACGCTGCAAGTTGAAGCCATACCCTTCCTTTCTTGGTGATGGCAGATAGGACGAAGACGTATATGCCGCCAGTGAAGGATGCGATTTTGGCTTTCGACAGAACCACTGTAGCTAATTGTAAAGATGGAGCGGTATGCCCAATTTTTCTTTTTTGATAATTTGTGCAATTTGGCTGGGTGGGCATGTTGGCCAATTGCTGACTAGCTGGTTCTTTGACTTTAGGATGGCGAAATTGTGAGCTATCTCATTCCCTTGTTGAGGAATCCAGGTAAATTCACAGTTCGGGAGCCTCTTTTGAATTGTTCTTATATCTTGAATAATTGGATCCACTTCCCACAAATTTTTTCCTGATTTGAGAAGTTGAACAAACTGGCAGCAGTCTGATTCAATTATTGCATTTTCAATATTGAGATTTTCTGCCAGAATGATTGCTTCTCTAATTGCAATTGCTTCTGCAATGAGACTAGAGTTTGTATGGATCTCAGCTGTAGTCTGATAAGCGGATATTTTATACGCTTTTGGGGGGTAATTTCATGTAGATTTTAGTATGTTTTAATTAGTTTTTAGTAGAATATTATTAGTTTTTAGGCAAAAATCATATTTCTGGACTTTACTATGAGTTTGTGTGTTTTTCTGTGATTTCAGGTATTTTCTGGCTGAAATTGAGGGAGCTGAGCAAAAATCTGAGTTAGGCTGAAAAAGGACTGCTGATGCTGTTGGATTCTGACCTCCCTGCACTTGAAATGGATTTTCTGGAGCTACAGGAGTCCAATTGGCGTATTAAAAGCATATAATGTAAACTGGAAAGTAGACATCCAGGGCTTTCCAGCAATTAGCTCCCTATACTTCCTCTAATTTTAATTTGGAATTAACTTCTATTATATACATGATACGAAACATGTATTGGTTTCCCTATACTTCCTCTATTATATATGATAACTCTCAAAATTGAAATACAAAGAGACAAATTTGTTTCATAAAAAACACAAATACAAAAGCTTTTCTATATTGTATGTGTCTTAGTGCTATAAAATTTATGTGTCTCTCATGTTATAAACACCTCACTCTTCTTTATTTTTTTTGATGTGCGACTAATTTCATGTACTCTTCACACTTAACTTGCAACATTAACAATAGTAGTATTTGATGCATATGTGAGTAAAAATTTGTGCATGGTAGTGTTAGTTCTCACCATAAACTTCATCTGTGCTGACATGGATGAACCTCTTAACTTGTCCACCACTAACTTTGCAAGCTTCCAAGAGAACATGAGTTCCATAGATGTTGTTCTGAGTGAACTGAAAGCTGTTGCCAAAGGAGTTATCAACATGAGTCTGTGCTGCAAAGTGCATTATGGTATCAATGGACTCAGTGAGAAGAATGTAGTTAACAATGTCAGCACTGCATATATCTCCCTTGATGAACTTGAAATTCGAAGAACATCTTGATGGAAGCAGGTTCTTCAGATTTGAACAGTAATCAAGCTTGTCAAGAACAACAACCTTGTAATCAGGGTAGTTTCTGATTAGCCTGTTGCATACATGTGATGCAATGAAACCAGCTGCTCCAGTTATCAGAATGTTCTTTGGATTGTATCTTGTTGCCATTATTATTTCTCTGCACAACTTTTGCATCATGGAACAAAATGAATTTCTAGTCAAATCAAATAAATAAAAGAAGATGCTAATCTTATGCTTTTATTGAATTTACATTATATATTCACGGAAAAAGTTGCATAAAGTTACATAAATAAATGAATATATGTACTTAGAAAATATATAATAGTCCATACTTTGCGCGAAGATAGATGACGTAAACTGGCGTTCAACGCCAGTATCATGCTACTGTCTGGCGTCCAGCGCCAGAAACAGGTTACAAGCTGGAGTTCAACGCCAGAAACAGGTTACAACCTGGCGTTGAACGCCCAAAACAGCCCCAGGCACGTGAGAAGCTTAAGTCTCACCCCCAGTACACACCAAGTGGGCCCCAGAAGTGGATTTCTGCACTATCTATCATAGTTTACTCATTTTCTGTAAACCTAGGTTACTAGTTTACTATTTAAACAACTTTTAGAGATTTACTTTACACCTCATGACATTTTCAGATCTGAATTTTATACACTTTGACGGCATGAGTCTCTAAACTCCATTGTTGGGGGTGAGGAGCTCTGCAGCGTCTCGATGAATTAATGCAATTGTTTCTGTTTCTCCTTTCAAACATGCGTGTTCCTATCTAAGATATTCATTTGTGCTTAATTATGGAGAAGGTGATGATCCGTGACACTCATCACCTTCCTCAATCCATGAACGTGTGCCTGACAAACACCTCCGTTCTACATCAAATTGAATGAGTATCTCTTAGCTTCCTTAATCAGAATCTTCGTGGTATAAGCTAGAACTGATGGCGGCCACTCTTGAGGATCCGGAAAGTCTAAACCTTGTCTGTGGTATCCCGAGTAGGATTCAAGGATTGAATGGCTGTGACGAGCTTCAAACTCGCGATTGCTGGGCGTGATAACAAACGCAAAAGGATCAATGGATCCTATTCCAACATGATCGAGAACCAACAGCTGATTAGCCGTGCTGTGACAGAGCATCTGGACCGTTTTCACTGAGAGGATGGGAGGTAGCCATTGATAATGGTGATTCCCTACATACAGCTTGCCATGGAAGGAGCCTTGCATTTATGAAAGTGAGTAAGCATTATGTTGCAGGGATTCAGAGGACAAAGCATCTCCAAAAACCCCAACATATTCTCCATTACTGCACAACAAGTAACTATTTCACACCCTTTTATTTTTCTAATAATTCCAACTGATAATTTTAATTAATATCCTGACTAAGAATAATAAAATAAACATAGCTTGCTTCAAACCAATAATCTCCGTGGGATCGACCCTTACTCACGTAAGGTATTACTTGGACGACCCAGTGCACTTGCTGGTTAGTGGTACGAGATCATAAGAAATTTTGATTTTGATATTGGGATTAAGATTTCGTGCACCAAGTTTTTGGCGCCGTTGCCGGGGATTATTCGAGTTTGAACAACTAAAGGTTTATTTTGTTGCTTAGATTGGGAAGAATTTATCCTTCTTTCAC
Source organism: Arachis stenosperma (assembly GCF_014773155.1). NCBI lineage: Eukaryota > Viridiplantae > Streptophyta > Magnoliopsida > Fabales > Fabaceae > Arachis > Arachis stenosperma. The sequence continues at coordinate 99,441,379 of NC_080377.1, forward strand.
TAGAATTGCATCTTTTATTATCCCTTTTTAAAAATTTTTTTCAAAAATATTATTTTTCTTTATCAATTTTTAATTTTTAATTTCTTTTCATGAGTTTAGTGTCTTGTTCAAAGTTTTGTGTTAATTGCATATTTTATATTTTTTCTTTAAATTTTCGAACTTGTGTTCCTTGTTCTTCATTGATCTTCAAGTTGTTCTTGTTTATTTTTCTTGTTTGATCTTGAGTTTTTCTTGTTTTGTGTCTTTTCTTGTTTTTCTTGTGCTTTTTCAAAACATTAACTTTCAAAAATTATACTTTTATCCATAAAAATAATACATCTTTAAAATACGTTACATTTTTAGCTCAGTTGGTTATAGCGTTGGCTTATGTTCTTGGCAATTGGGCATCTTCTTTTTAAAATCTTTTTTTAAAATAATTTTTCTTAATTTAATCTTGTGCCAAACTTTAAGTTTGGTGTTTTCTTGTTGATCTTTCTTTAATTTTCGAAAATTTAGTGAAGTTTTCTAAAAATTTTAAGTTTGGTGTTCTTTCTTTTGTTCTTGTGTTCTTGTGAATCTTCAAGGTGTTCTTGAGTTTTTCTTGTGTTTTGATCTTAAAATTTTTAAGTTTGGTGTTCATTGGTGTTTTCCCTCCAAAATTTTCGAAAATAAGGAGCATTAGATCTAAAAATTTTAAGTCTTGTGTCTTCTGTGTGTTTTTCTCTTTCCTCATAAAATTCAAAATTCAAAAAAATATCTTTTCTAACTAATTTTGAACTTTTTTTTCGAAATTTTTTTATAAAAATTCAGATTTCAATTTTAAAATTTTTCAATTCTTATCTTTTTAAGTTTAAAAAAAAAATTTATCTTTTTCAAAAATATCCTAACCACTTTCTCTCTCCTCACTTTTTCAAAAATCTTCATAAAATATTTTCAAATTCTTATTAATTTTTTTATTTTATTTTAATTTTCTTATTTTATCTTATTTTTATTTTGGTTTTTATTTTATTTCGAATTTTTTTTATTTTATTTATTTATAAACTAAAAATTTAAATCCACATTACCCCTTTACTCCAACATGGACATAAGCGGAAATGAACAGTCCAGAAGGACTCTGGGGTCATATGCTAACCCCACTACTGCTTCATATGGGAGTAGTATATGTATACCCTCCATTGGAGTTAGTAGTTTTGAGTTGAATCCTCAACTCATTATCATGGTGCAGCAAAGTTGCCAGTATTCCGGTCTGCCACAGGAAGAACCTACAGAGTTTCTGGCACAATTTTTACAAATTGCTGACACAGTACATGATAAAGAAGTAGATCAGGATATCTACAGACTATTACTGTTTCCATTCGCTGTAAAAGATCAAGCTAAGAGGTGGTTGAATAACCAACCTAAGAACAGCATAAGGACATGGAAACAGCTGTCAGAAAAATTCCTGAATCAATATTTTCCTCCAAAACGGATGACACAGTTGAGGCTAAGCATCCAAGGCTTCAAACAAGGAGAGAATGAATCCCTTTATGATGCCTGGGAGAGATACAGAAAGATGCTAAGAAAATGCCCCTCTGAAATGTTTTCAGAGTGGGTGCAATTAGACATCTTCTACTATGGGCTTACAGAAAAAGCTCAGATTTCTCTAGATCACTCAGCTGGTGGATCTATACATATGAGAAAAATAATTGAAGAAGCTCAAGAGCTTATTGATACAGTTGCCAGAAATCAGCATCTGTACCTAAGCAGTGAATCTTCCATGAAAGAAGAAGCTAAAACAGTAACTGCTGAACTCAGTCCTGTAGACCAGGCTAATGAATTCAATCAGCAATTAGACTTTCTAACTCAGCAGCTAGCCGAATTCAAGGAAATACTACAGGAAATAAGAATGGCTAACAGGAATATGGAAGTACAGTTAAAGCAAACAGAAAAGCAACTGTCAAAACAAATAACAGAAGAATGCCAAGCAGTTCAATTAAGAAGTGGGAAAACATTAAATACCTCACTTCAAAGCAGTAGAAAGCCAAGAAATGAACAAATGGCTACTCAAAATCCCTCTGAGGACAATCAGAGCCCAGAGAGGAATAATGCTGGCGCTGAACGCCCAGACCATGCTCATTCCTGGCGTTCAATGCCAGAAACAAGCATGAATCCGGCGTTGAACGCCCAAAGGGAGCACAGTTCTGGCATTCAGATGCCAGTAACAGATAAGGAGTTGACGTCTAACGCCACTCCAGCTTCCACCCCTGGCTTTCAAACGCCAGTGGGGGATCAATCACATACAAGTGCTGATAACAACCCTTCTAAAAAGGCTTCCCAATCCACATCTGTAGGCAATAAACCTGCAGCAACTAAGGTTGAGGAATACAAAGCCAAAATGCCTTATCCTCAAAAACTTCGCCAAGCGGAACAAGATAAGCAATTTGCCCGCTTTGCAGACTATCTCAGGACTCTTGAAATAAAGATTCTGTTTGCAGAAGCACTTGAGCAAACACCCTCTTATGCTAAGTTCATGAAAGAGATCTTAAGTCATAAGAAGGATTGGAGGGAAACTGAAAAAGTTTACCTCACTGAAGAATGCAGTGCAGTCATTCTGAAAAGCTTCCTGAGAAGCTTAAAGATCCCGGAGCTTTATGATACATGCACATTAGAGGGTAATTGTACCAAGCAGGCTCTATGTGATCTTGGGGCAAGTATCAACTTAATACCTGCATCTATTATCACAAAGCTTGGTTTGACTGAAGAAGTCAAACCAACCCGAATATGTCTTCAACTTGCTGATGGCTCCATTAAATACCCATCAGGCGTGATTGAAGACATGATTGTCAAGGTTGGGCCATTTGCCTTTCCTATTGACTTTGTGGTGCTGGAAATGGAGGAGCACAAGAGTGCAACTCTCATTCTAGGAAGACCTTTCCTAGCAACTGGCCGAACCCTCATTGACGTCCAAAAAGGGGAAATAACCCTGAGAGTCAATGAGGAGGAGTTCAAGTTGAATGTTGCCAAAGCCATGCAACATCCAGACACCCCAGATGACTGCATGAGTGTTGATATCATTGACTCTCTGGTAAGAGAGGTCAATATGGCTGAGAGTCTCGAATCAGAGCTAGAGGACATCTTAAAGATGTTCAGCCTGATTTGGAGGAATCAGAGAGAATAATAGAACCTCTGAAAATCCCTCAGGAAGAGGAGAAACCTCCCAAACCGAGCTCAAATAAG